>NC_089210.1:15556513-15639751 GCF_963930695.1 Labrus bergylta
TTTCAGTTATGACCACACACGCTCGTCTGCCTCACACACACACACACACACACACACACACACACACACACACACACACACAACACATACATTGAATATTCAGTTCAAACACAGCAGCTCGTGTTTGAGCTCTGAACAATGATTCACAACAGAAAGTCTTATCTCAGTTTGGACTTAGCTGCATGAACTTTAGCGAGCTGACAAAATGGAAAACTACGCTGACATCGTTTTTTTTATTTAATGTTCTGCACCCAGGAAGAACACACACTTTTTAAAAATGAAGCCAATGCAAGTTTCCAAAAATCTGCAGTTCCTCGAGTATCCACTAGGGGCAGACTGCAAAGTTTGCATAAACACCCTTCATATTAATGTTAATTTTTACAGCAGAAATAAAAACGTTCACAGCCTGGTTAAAACATGTATCAGCACACTCTGTGCAGCTGTGATTACTTTAAATTACTCATCAGTTTGAATTCACCAAGGCTAATACTTTTGCATAATAAGGGGCGTGGCTAAATTTACTGACAGGCGGGTGTTTTTGCACCAGCTCAACCTGGTCTGTTACTCGGCTGACTCAAAGTTAGGTTGAGACAGCATTTCCAACATGGCGACAGCCAGCGTGTGACACCACTGAGGCTACGTCCATATTTATACAGTCTATAGCTACACTGTGAGACGGGACAGACGAATGCGGCTGCACCAACTCTACACACCGACTGTCCACAAACACTTTCTCATGAATTAGCTCGTTTGGTTTTAAGCATCTCTGTTTTCACCGCCGTCCGTCTTCTGTCTCTGATGGAAAGACCGCTGTATCGGAGGAGGACAGCTGTCACGTCATGTCTGCTGGGAGTGTTTCATGGAAGTGATAAGAAAAATAGCTTTGCAGCACGTTCAGATGTTCAGCCCTGAGAAGGAAACACGATGAAAGACACCTCTGGTTGTTCATGTGATAAAAGAGTGTTTTTGATTGATTGCTTCATGTTAGTGACTGAACACTTTCTGTCTTTCTGTGCTTCTGTGTTTCAGCTGCAGCGTCATGACGAGCTCTGTGATGTCATCAGCAGCCAGCTGTTCACTGCAGGTTAGTCCGTCAGAGCTCACCTGAGCATGTGAGCGTTGGAAACAAACAGCGGAGGAGCGTGTTTACATCCACGCAGCCATGAGGTTAAAGATAAAAACATCAGAGAGCGACTGTCAGAAAATAAAAACAGAGGTCCAATGAGCATTTTAGTGATTTCATCGTGGCTACCTCCACAACTCTTAAAGGCACAGGATGTAAATTCCACCTCCAGGGGGCGCTCTCAATAAATCGTACAATAACAGAAGATGAAGTCGAGGCTGGTGAGGAATCATGGGAGTGATTCTGTCTGCAGAGATCGCTCCTGGAGCCATGCGTCTGCACGGCGTCTCATGCTCATGTCCAAGTTAGCATGTGAAGCAAACTGCTCTGAGCTCGATAAAGACATACAGATGTACCAGTTTCAAGATTATTTGTCACATGCTCATACAGATGTGCAGTGAAATGTAATACACATAAATACAGTAATATAGAAATATAATGTAACATTTAAAAAAAGAAATATTTGAATATACAAAATATAGAATCATATAAACAGTGTAAAGTGTCCAGTTTAATGTGTATACGGCTCTCTGTCCTCTATTGGTCGGTGTGTGTGTGTGTGTGTGTGTTTGTGTGTGTGTGTGCGTGCACCTGCACAGCTCCTGTCTCTTCCTCTTCTCGTCGTCCCGTGTCAGCGCTGTCACGGCTGTCCGCGCCTCTCGGCACTGCAGGACAGGCTGTTGGTTCGCTCGCTGTCACTCCGAATTTTTTTCAAATGTTCGGGAACATTCAACGCTGTCGGTGAGTTTGTGAGTCAGAGAAACCATCGAGTGTTGAGTGTACCCTTACACATGAGCTCACATCGGGCTGGAACACACAGCGCCGAGGGTGCATGCTCCACGCGCTGCACATGAACAACATTTATTCATGTGTTTCTGCTCAAACCACAGAGGAAGAGACGAAACTCAGGAAGCCTGAAGACGACATGCAACATTTATTTTATTTCACTAATAAATCATCTTGTTACATTTCAGATAACATCTCTGGTTATCCCAGGATAAACATTAGATTTTTATCTTCTTGAGATCTTAAATCTGTTATTCTACTCATCCCCGAGCTCTGGAGAAAACATCCAGCAATGACTCGTTATCAGGGGGAAACAGAGTGAAGTGAAACGTGTGGATGCATGTCCACTGACGGCTCAGCAGCATGTTGACATTCAGACTTCCTTTGAGACCTCAAAAAACTGCTGGGTTCATTTAAAGACTTGAAACAGTTGGATTAAGACTCCTTCTTAAAGGTCACTTGTGATGAAACATACACATCACCATGTTTTTCTTACACTAAATGTGGGGGTCCCTTAGCCCCCCCATCACACCTCTGAGACATTTATATTGAAGGCCAAACATCACAGGGACGTAAATATCCCGCCTGGAGACGGCAGAGTGAAAAGAGTTTATGACTCTAAATTCACTTCCTTCTGTGTTGATGAAGACTCTGAACTAGAGGTTGAGACCATAAAGTCGTTAGGAGAACGTTTACTGAGGAGATAAATCAGCTGACACGATGGACGACTGCTGCAGGGAATCCTGGGTTGAAGTGCCCCCTGCTGGTGGAAGACACATCTGCACTCACTGGCTTCACATTTATAATCAGAGACGACGTCCATTTCTTATATACAGTCTTTGTTGTCATGTCAGTTTTTTTAGGATAATTTAAATCTGCACAAAGGGATGCAAACTTTCTTCACATGCAGAGATGTGTCCTGTTGTCCTCAGCGGGTTAGTCATCCTCCGTCTCTATGGATCATCCTCTACCTGTGCAGGTGTCCGGTTCACATTCATCGCTGTCGGTGGGTTTGTGATTCTGTCAACTCGCTGATCGATGAATGACAACCGTGTCCATGCAAAACAAACAAACATCTCCCACACTGATCATCTGTGACAGGTGTTTGCTTCTGCTCAGGTGATGGATGTCAAACGTTTTCTTTTTGATTGTAACGGTCGGGAGTGTCAAAGAGAAAAGGTTCTGAATAAAGAGTCTTGAACAAATGTCGACTTTATTGTGTATTTGTCATCATTTTAGGGGTTTAACCCAATAAAGGAATAAATATTTATGATTTACAAACAAATCAAAGATTCACTGGAAGAAAAGTTTAGATCATCCGGCCAACAGAATAAAATCCAACTGAGGAGGAAAAAATCTGTTGTCGTATTTAAAGGAAGAATATGTGAGAGGAGGAGGAACATGAAGAACATAAAGATCAGAGATGACATGAGGCAACATGACTCTGATTATGTGTGTGCGTACATGTGTGTGTGTGTGTGTGTGTGTGCGTGTATGTGTGTGTGTTTGTGTGTGTGTGTGTGTGTGTTGCCTCCAGGCTGCGTAACAAGGTCACTGAGTGAGCTGCGTGTAAAAACACTGGAACAACAAAGAGAGAAACAGCGAGCGGGGAGACGTCCATGGGAGCAGACAGGTGGAACACGATGACATCAAGCAAACCATTTCATCCAATCAGTGATCGCCGCTTAGGAAACAACAGATTGACCCAGAAATACTTTTTACTGTCAGACGTGTGTTTGTTCTGCTGATGTTAAAGGTCGTTAGTGTCTCCTCCTTCAGTCGTCTCAAAGTCGATCTAACAGAACAATATCTTCCAACATGGAAGATGGCATCTCTCTCACGTCCACAGAGCGCCACGCTCGCCTCTTTTCAGCACTATAGTCTTAAATTCATTTTCATGTGACTGATGTTTGGATGTTTTCAGACCATGGGGAACAACGATAAAAATGTGAGATGTTCTCTGAACATCTGACCTGACAATAACAACACACTCGTTTAAGAAATCCTTGTGCCGGGTACGGGTCGTTTTTATTGATAAGGTTAACCAGTCAGAAATCTCCCTGTGTGAGTTTAAAACCATAAATCTTCCTGGAATGTGGATGTCTGTGGCCTCTGAGGACATTGAGGATGAAAATCTATATATAGTCTCCCAGAGATACACGACACCACAAGGTCACTCTGAGGTCAGCGTCAGGACGACTCACTTCCTGTAGGAGGCAGATGGACGTATAGATCTCGACCTTTGCTCTCCAATCGCTTTCAGAGTTCGATATTTAGTGTGTCTGAAACACGGGGAGCAGGTCTGGTGGGGTTGCCTTTCTGACCTGGCACCTCTCCTGCAACCAGACCAACTTACATATTTCAGTCCCCTGACCCTCTGGATCCCAAGCCGAGTCCCTCCAGACTGAGCTACAGCCGCCTGGAAACAGCTCATCGCATTACACTCTGCAGTCCATAAATACAATTTTAAAAAGTGCACATAAGAGGCCGATCGAGACCAAGTCAAGACCAAGACCATAAATATCACTAAATCATCGTCCTGTGTTTAGGGGGCGTGTCCCTCACTTAGACCATAACACAGGGAAGGTTGCGGCCATAACCGGGGTTTAAAAATTAGACTACAAATGAACTGAAGTTTCCTTCACAGTGATGATGTGAGAAAGTGCCGATCAGTGGTAGTCTTGACCGGTCTTGATTTAAAATCCGGAGTCCGCCCAGACTGAGACCTTCAGAAAGTGGTTTAGATTCTGAGACGAGACTGAGACCTTCAGAAAGTGGTCTGGAGTCCTACAACTCTAGTTAATATTGATCATTGTAGTTGGTGTTTGTGATGTCTTTACTTGTTTTATTTCTACCTTTTTCTACTAAATTCATAATAAAAATGAATTCCAAACAGTCTGAACCTTTATTAGATCAACAAACATGTGATTCACATCGTGGTCTTCAGAAAATAAAACATTAAAGGAGCAGAAACTCAGAAACCCCTCCTCCATGGGACCAGCTGTGAACACATACCGCCCTCTAGTGTTCCACTCAGGGTACTGCATGCTGAGTGATGGAGGGCTGTGGATGAAATGAAATGTTCTCAGTGTCTGCGTGTCGTAAACGTCTTCAGGTTCAGGTGCCGGACTTCTTTAGACCTGTTGAAAAGAAATAAAGAAGCATTAAGAAGTTTCCTTTCCTCCACACTCACTCCGTCACACTGCGGCGTCTCCTCACCTCCTGCTGCGTCTGCGTTCAGCCGCCTTCTTGATCTCTCTCAGCAGAGTTTCTTTGTTTCTCTTCACGTTCTCTTTTGCCGTCTCCAACAAAAACTCCACTTTCTCCTGACTGAACGGAGGCTGGAAGGTGGAGCACGCCGCCATCTTTGTTTTCACCTCCTCTGCATCTGGAGCAGAAAAACAACATGATGTCATTCTGAACATTTGATAGAAGAGTTTGTTGTTGTTGTTGTTGGTGGTGTGGTTGTTGTTGTTGTTGTTGTTGTTATGAATAATTTATACTTTATGGATGCCACGAGGGGAAATTCGTTTTCACACTCTGTCTAGTGAACATGCTACACACACATAGGCCGAAATACACACACATGCACAAACAGGATCCTATGGACCTGCACTAATGGCGTTTCCCCGGCTCCTCGGAGAAAAGAGAGAGGTGGACCTCCTCATCGCTCTGGATTACTCGGCCGGTGAAGCCTTCACGGTGAGGCTCTCATGGCTCCTGGTGTTTGATTTAGTTTAGACACAGACTCTGAGAGACTGCAGGCCGGATCCACAGGATACCTGAGATTATATTTAAGAATGATCATCAGGCATCATATTGCAGAGAGGACGCTCAACGGAAGATGAAAATAAAAAAACAATATCTTTAGTGAGAGTGGACGCCAGTTTGAAAAGTGAACGAGATATTAAGATATTAAGTTGTTGGTAGTGATTGTTAGGGTTGTTGTTGTGGTTGTTGATGTTGTTTTGTTGTGGTTGTTGATGTTGTTTTGTTGTGGTTGTTGATGTTGTTTTGTTGTGGTTGTTGGTGTTGTTTGGTGTTGGTGTTGTTGTTTTGTTGTTGTGGTGGTTGTTGATGTTGTTTTGTTGTGGTTGTTGTTTTGTTGTGGTTGTTGGTGTTGTTGTTGTTTGGTGTTGTTGTTGTTGGTGTTGTTGTTTTGTTGTTGTTGTTGGTGTTGTTGTTGAGGTTATTGTGGTTGTTAGTGTAGTTGTTGTGGTTGTTGTTGTTGGTGGTGTTGTGGTGATTGTGGTTGTTAGTGTTGTTGTTTTTGTTAGCGGCGGTGTTGTTGTTGTTGTGGTTGTTGTTGTGGTTGTTGTTGTTGTGGTTGTTAGTGTGGTTATTGTGGTTGTTAGTGTGGTTGTTAGTGTTGTTGTTGGTGGTGGTGTTGTGGTTGTTGTTTTCGTGGTTGTTGTTGTTAGTGTTGTTGTGGCTGTTGTGGTTGTTGTTTTCGTGGTTGTTGTTGTTGGTGTGGTTGTTAGTGTTGTTTTGTTGTGGCTGTTATGGTTGTTGTTGATGTTGTTGGTGGTGTTGTGGTTGTTGGTGTTGTTGTTGTTCTTGGTGTTGTTGTGGTTGCTGGTGTTGTGGTTGTGAGTGTGGTTGTTGTTGTTGAGGTTATCGTGGTTGTTAGTGTGGTTGTTGTTGTTGTGGTTGTGGTTGTTGGTGGTGATAGTGGTGTTGTGGTTGTTGTTTTTGTGGTTATTGTTGTGGTTGTTAGTGTGGTTGTTAGTGTTGTGGTTGTTGTTGATGTTGTTGGTGTTGTTGTGGTTGTTGGTGTTGTTGTGGTTGTTAGTGTTGTTGATAATGTTGTTTTGTTGTGGTTGTTGATGTTGTTATTGATGTTGTTTTGTTGTGGTTGTTGGTGTTGTTATTGTTGTTATTGTTGTTGGTGTTGTTGTTTTTTGTTGTTGTTGTTGTTAGTGTTGTTTTTGTTAGTGGTGTTGTTGTTGGTGTTGTGGTTGTTGTTTTCGTGGTTGTTGTTGTGGTTGTTAGTGTGGTTGTTGTTAGTGTTGTTGTTGTTTGGTGTTGTTGTTGTTGGTGGTGTTGATGTTGTTGTTGATGTTGTGTTGTTGTTGTTGTTGTTGTGTGAGACCTTTGCAGTTGTTTCTGTTGAAGAGCGGCATGAACACGATGGTGGGCTCCTTCTCTTTCCCCTCAAACACGTAGAAGTCCTTCGGACAGTCTCTCTCCTCCAGCAGGATTTTCTCGTCTATCTCGGGGAACGGCTTCTTCAGTTTGGCAGCGTAATCTCTGGCCGCGGTCAGAGTCTGCACGGACAGAAAACATCATCATCGTCTCTCTCCCCTCACACAGCAGCTGTTTCTGATAAAAGACTCGTATCATCATGATGTTATTAAAGTCTAAGCACGCCATTTCTGTACACAATAATAACCTTTATGAAAGCGTTATGAAGCGTGCCTAAATACACTTTGAGCTCATTTCTTCCTGCAGAAAACTCGATTTGTGACAGATTATTCAAACCTTTCTGTTTCACTTCTCTCGTCTCTCGTCGGATGTTTTCTCGCTGCCTTTGACCGCAAATCTGTTTCTTCATCTTAATATCTTGTTCACTTTTCAAACTGGCGTCCACTCTCGCTAAAGATATCGTTTTTTTATTTTCATCTTCCGTTGAGCGTCCTCTCTGCAATATGATGCCTGATGATCATTCTTAAATATAATCTCAGGTATCCTGTGGATCCGGCCTGCAGTCTCTCAGAGTCTGTGTCTAAACTAAATCAAACATTAGGAGCCATGAGAGCCTCACCGTGAAGGCTTCACTGGCCGAGTAATCCAGAGCGATGAGGAGGTCCACCTCTCTCTTTTCTCCGAGGAGCGGGGGAAACGCCATGTTCAACATCAGACCTGCGTCAATCAGCTGCAGGCGCTGCTTCAGTCTGACGCAGGACGGCACTGAAGCGTCTTCACAGCAACACAAGAACACAACGCAGCAGTCAGCAGATGTTTCCACTGAGCGAAACGTTTAGCACGAGGTGTCCACACTTTATGATTTCAGTACCTGGGTACAGGAAGAGGAAGTTTTCAATGGTTTCCCACTCCCATTTCCCAATCGCAGGAAAGACTTTCTGGGGCAATAAGGAGACTGAAAAACAAATAAAGAAAGTTAGTGAATGAGATGAGAAAGTTAAAGGAAGAAGATGTAACTTCTTGATCCAGCAGATTTTGCCCTTGAGCACCAGCATGAAACCAAAACAAACTGCTGTTAGGCCACGCCTCCTCCATACTGAAGCCTCCGCTCTCCTCCAGAGACACACCTCCAACCCCTCTCTCAACTTGTGTACAAACGATTCAACCGCAAGTGGGGGACAAAATCATCCTCGGCCCGAGCTGCGATCACCTGTGACCTGCGTTGTTGTGTTAGCATGCTAATGTTAGCGCTCTTTAGTTAGCTCATAGCTTCACATTGTTGTGTTAGCATGCTAATGTTAGTGCTCTTTAGTTAGCTCGTAGCTTCACATTAGCTGTGTCCTGCATTGTTGTGTTAGCATGCTAATGTTAGCACTCTTTAGTAAGCTCGTAGCTTCACATTGTAAACTGACACAGAATGATCTAAAAACTCTTACTAACATCCAAATAATCAGTGAGTATGTTCTTCTTCTCTCTACTTCTTGACTAAAACAGCTTTTATACACAAGGGGAGGAGCCAGCCGTCCGGTCCATGTAAACACAGCTCTGACAACAACACAGCCAGTGGGACTCGAGCTTCTCACTCATTGTAGACAGCCATGACTCAGTGAGACATTTACACAGGATAGACTGGATTTATGATTTATTTATGTGGAACATGTCACACATTCTTCCTTTGAAGCCTGATTGATTTGTTCGGTCTCTAAGGGCAGCGAGAGAAACATCGGTGGTGTCTGTGTGTGTGTCTGTCTGTGTGTGTGAGTTCTCATTTTCTGGATTAAAAGCTCAGGAAGTAAGAAAGGTATCAGCACACCTCTATGACTCGCCCACGTCAGGCTTTTGTGCAGTGGATTTACAGCCACTGATCCTGTGCTGCATAGAATCTGTGCAATAACCCCAGACCCCAGACCCTAACCCGTTTGTAAGAGTCATGTCAAACAGTCCAACATTCAGGGAAACAATGCAGAGGAGTGGAGGTGATCAGGTGAAGAAGTTTCAGAGGAGAGACAATATTTAAACATCTTTACTTCCTGCACTGACCGTAATCTTTGACGGGTCCTTCATCCAGACTCTGGGACCAGGACTGCAGAGGCTCCAAAATCTTCTGACTCCACCGATCCAGGATCAGCTTACGTTGTTTTGGACTCTTCTTTCCAAACCATGCAGCCGGGTTTAAGTTTAAATTCTCTGGAAAAAACAAAAAGGAGGATTCATCACTGAGGGAATATCTCAACCCTAACCCTAACCCAGATCTCTGGCGCTCTCACCTCTCATCGTCTTCTGCAGCTTGTTCAGATCAGATATCACCTTTGGATCTTTGGTGTATCTCTTGATAATGTCCGTCACCTTTAACAGGGTGTGATATGCTCGCGCGTACCGGTCCAACACCTGAAAGAACCCGCTCACCTGCTGAGGAGCTGAGGCGCAGAAATATAAATATAAATGTGTTTCTATATAAAACATTCACACTGCAGAGTGTTCTTTAAAATCAGGTACCTTCAGTCCAGAGGAAAATCACATCCAGCAGGTTGTTTTCATCCGTCACTGCAGCGCCCGCCAGATCTAAACATGCACACTCCTTACTTCTTCTTCTGCATGTTTGAAATGTTACACACTTTGTAAATTAACTCAAAATGTTTACCTTTCAGCTGCTGGGGCAGAGAGTTTAAGACTGTCTGTTCATCTGATAGAACACTGCCCACTATACCTGCACCACACACACACACACACACACACACACACACACACACACACACAGATACACGCTGTTAAAGATACACGCTGTTAAACGACACCTTAAATGACCTTGTAGCTCGCAGGAATGTATATGTTTTGCAGATAATAAAGAAGATAAATCTGCAGTTTTTTTAAAAACTGAAGTAATGTGTAATGTCAGATGCTTTTATTTTGAAAGAGTTAAGTTTTGCACCATGGGAGCATCTGGCAGCTGGGGGAGGGGGGGGGGCCTCTCTGGAAGTTTTTATCTATGTTTGTGTCTCTTCTGAGTTCCTCATGTTTACTCGACTTTGTTTGGAGCAAAGAGAGATCACACTCACCCTGCAGTCTCACTAAGTCCATCTCCCTCTGTCCTCCTGAAGCCGCTTCATGGACTCTGCTGCCCAGAAGAGACGAGTTCACAAAGAGACCCAGATCTGTGAAGCCGGACTCATGAGGGGTCAGCTCGAACCATTTACCTGAGACACAGACAGACAGACAGACAGACAGACAGACAGACAGACAGACACACAGACAGACACACAGATAGACAGACAGACACACAGACAGACAGACAGACAGACACACAGACACACAGACAGACAGATAGACAGACAGACACACAGACACACAGACACACAGACACACAGACACACAGTCAGACAGACAGACAGACAGACAGACAGACAGGCAGACACACAGACAGACACACAGACACACAGACAGACAGACAGACAGACAGACAGACAGACAGACAGGCAGACACACAGACAGACACACAGACAGACAGACAGACAGACAGACAGACACACAGACACACAGACACACAGACAGACAGACAGACAGACAGACACACAGACACACAGACACACAGACAGACAGACAGACAGACAGACACACAGACACACAGACAGACAGACAGACAGACAGGCAGACACACAGACAGACACACAGACAGATAGACAGACAGACAGACACACAGACACACAGACACACAGACACACAGACACACAGACAGACAGACAGACAGACAGACAGACAGACACACAGACACACAGACAGACAGACAGACAGACAGACACACAGACACACAGACACACAGACAGACAGACACACAGACAGACATGGTTTTCATGAATCGAGTATTTGGATTGGTTGACAATGAAACTCTGAACTCGGCGGTCGTCTCTGTCTTCTGTCTGTGCTCCTTTAAGACTTTTGTACTTTTGTACTTTTATAGTTTTGTAGTTCTTCCTGTTTGAGTGTGTTCTTTACCTTTTTCTGGTCCTTTTAGACAGTTTTGGTTCATAGCGTTGTAGATGGGGTACGGATTGACGGCGTTTGTAACGACCCCGGAGAGACGCTGATGGTCCAGCTGCAGAGGAAGGAGGAGGAAGATCAACATGTTAATGAGACAGACTGAAACTCTGAAAAGACTTCTGCCTGAACTCAAGCTGTTCTGTGTCACTCTTAATGATCTTTATGTATCTTTGCTCTCATCCTGTGCGCTGAACCAACCCTTAATGGAAGGTGTGTACCTGCTTCATGATCCCAGCCGAGGTCAGGAGCCCCCAGATGTCAGAGAGAGAGAATTGCTCGTCCTTCGCTGCCTCACTCAGCCACGACAGAACCTGCTCCGGACTGATCTCAGGACCTGACAGCCTGGACACAGCTCCGCCCACGTTCTTACTCCACTGAGGGTCAGTGTACAGCGACGCCATCGACCTGACAGACACGCAGAGAAATAAAAAACTTACTGAACTTAGTGTCAACACATCACCGTTTACGTCCAGTGAGTGTTCTCATATTTACCACACAGATCCAGAGACTCCTCCCAGGTAGAGCACCGAGTCCAGCAGACCGTCTTTCTCCATCTGATGGAGAGAACCCAGCAGACTGACAGCGGCTCTCTGACCTCCACCTGACCCCAGGACTGCGATGTGAGGAACGGTAGCCTTTAGAGGAAGAGAAGAAGAAAGTGGGTGATGACAAACCAGTATAACATCTCTGATCCTCCTGCAGGTGAAACCGTCTGCAGCTCAACCCAAACTGTCTCATAGAAACGCTGAACAACAGTTTCACTACATGCAGAAACAGAATAACATCAAATGAAAGGATTTGCATGTATTAGTTTCAAGTCATTGCTTGCAGGCTGCGTGCAAACACAGAGTTTGTCCTTTAACACAGAGAAGAATAACAGCTCTCCGTCTCACCAGTGAACACTTGACTCCCAGGTCGTTGAGCGCCTTCAGAGAGACTCTCTTCCTGTTCAGGATGAACTCTTTCTCTGCAGCAGACAGCGCCTGGGACTGACGCACATGATCCTGAAACACACACAGAGATAAGATGTAAACATGCAAGAAGCTAAATAAAAGACATTAGATTTAGCTTCTTTACATGCACTCTGTGAGTAGTTACACACATTAAGATGTTTTTCTCATAGTCCACTGCACAGCTCCTACATTACACCTTTTGTACATTGTGTTTTTTATTTTTATATTGCACATTTTTAAATTCTATTTTATATATTGTAATAGCTTCTTATACTGTATTATTTAAGTTGTTGCTAGTTCTGCTTTATTTCCTTGTTAATTGTTTAGCACCAATACACCAAGTCAAATTCCTTGTATGTGTAAATGTACTTGGCAATAAACCCCGATTTTGATTCTGATTCTGATAGATAGGATTTCAATCCATGACAAGGAACACGTCTACAATAAAGGGACTAAATGGAAAGGGTGAGCTCTGGAGGAGCACACTGGGAGCATCCTCTGTCAGTGCTGCAGACTGGAAATCAAGGAGGACCTGTCCCGGGGGGTAAAAACAGCCCAGAGGCCCCTCGGGTCATCAGACTTCTAACCACCCCACGTTCTGAACATAAACCTTTTGAAGACAGATCTTTGAGACCGTGTGAGATAGTTCTGCTTCACTTCTTAACTCTGTCTGTGAGTAATAATAACATGCTTTTGCAAATATCTGCTCTTTCCAAACATGAGGTGACATATTTAAAAGCAATAATCACACTTACAAACTCATGAATACATGTTAAAAACAGATGTTAATTGATTTTTCTGTAAGGTGACATTCAGTCCTTTACCTTGGTGGAAAACGTTGAATTCTTCTCCCTGGTGGTTTCAGGTGTTGGCCTCCTCTCTTCGGTCCGAACAGCGTTTGGCGTTTGACCGTCCCCGGGGTCACCAGTTTGTCCCAGAGTTCCCAGCATCACAGAACATGCACAGAGCAGAACAGAAACTCGGCTGGCTCCTGCACACAACATGGTCAGAGAACGGAGGAGGACACGCTTTGTTCATGACATCTCCCGTCCATATTTATACATGCAGCTGTGTGACGTCTCTGTGACCTTACAGAGACTTCTCCTCTGATTAGAGCGGCTTCATGTCCTCCATATCAGATTAGATTCAGTTATCTGAACAGAGGACAGAAGAGTGAGGCCCGGTGTCATACGTCCTTTAGCGTCTCTTTCTTCAAAACCATCAACTCTGCAGAACGTCTGCTCAACATAGAGAACATATCAGTAACACAAATATCTGCACAGAGGAACCAGAACATGTTCCCTCCAGAGTCCAAATGAAGAACTCACAGATGTCTGAAGAGAGAGATGCAGCCGGTCCGAAATCAGGAACAGTTTAAAGATTATTTTTCTCCATATGTAGAAAAACGTGATCATCATTAACAGCTGCGTTATCGCCTTGATCTCTAAATGTCTCCCATGTTTACTGAATTTATCTTAAAGCAGAACAGCTCACGTTCAAGTTCCTTCTCTTGTCATTTCAACCAGAAACAAACAGCGAGCTGAAAAGGTTCTTCCTCTACGACCGGGATGAATTGGAGAATGAAGAATGAAGAGGAATATGAGAATAAAGCTGCGATGAAGAGGCTTTAAAAACAGTTAAACCAGTAAAAGTGTCAAAACCAGAGCAGCCTCACTTAGAACGAGTCCCAGTTACTGGTACAGATAAAGACCATATCAGTGTTTGTAATACTGTATCCTCCTCCTCTGATATCAGTCTGTGCACTCCTTCAAAGTAAACTCACTTTTCACCTCAATGAACCCGTCTAACATTTTCTGTTCTCATCTTTATTTCACTCTGAACATTTCAAGGAGTGTTTAAGAATACCTGACCGATAAAACTCATTCTTCTAAAAGCATGCTCACAACCACTAACTCCCCGCTCCCCCCCCACATTACTCCTTCGTTGTTTTTTGTTTTGTTTTATGTTTTTGTCAAAGCGTCTTTGAGTTTTCAGAAAAGCACTTTATAAAACCAATGTATTATTATTATTATTATTATTATCATCATGTTTGAACTGTTGTCTACAGACTTTGGACGGAGGATATTTTCTGACAATGAGCCCAGATATGAGAACATGAAGTTCTCTGAATGCAGGATAAAGGTTTTAGATTTCAGGTTAACGTGACCGCAGTCGTCTTGATATGAGAGCGAACACTGCAGATATAACAATCCTCACTAAACGTTCCTGCACTAGAGATGATGATGTTTGCTTCTTTAAGGCAGGATCTCTTTATTGTCCAAACTTCCTGAACTGGATGATGTATCAGACTGAGCAGAGCGGTGAAAAAGACTCCTGATGAGTTCATGAAAACGTTGATCGAGGATGTGCATTTGTTTTTATTTGATCTGTGAGATGTACAAACTTCCTTCAGTTATTTCCTGTTTCTCAACATGTGAAGAAGGATTCTGTGTTGGTAGCCTCAACGTTCGCATGCTCACTCCGTGTACAGAGGGTTACGACCTGAAGAGTGGGCAGGGAGGGTCTGAATTTCTTGTATGTCATGCCCCTCTCTCTCAGTTTCTTATCCACCGTCTCGTCTCTACAATGAAGGCATAACGAGCAGAAAAATAAATCTCCTAATTGTTCTTTCTTGATGGATTACACTGTTCACTCAGGTGTGTGTGTCTGATTGACTCTCTGGTTTTTGAATGGGTGTGTATGTGACTTCCTGTGCTTCTGCAGCCAGCCTCTAGTGGACACTCCAGGAACTGCAGGATTTTACACTTCAGCTTGATTTCTCAACCCTGGAGGTTGCTGCTCGATTCAAACTCATCTAATGACAACAGGTCACCTGACTGAACTAAAGTACAGACTGAGCGCTGAAGCCTAGAACATTTTCAGATTTAAAATTGGTTCTGAAAGAAGAAATCTTTGAAAGATACATATTCTGATTAAAGATGTTTCATGTGTCAATCAAAGCCCAGAGAGAAAAGTAATATCAATCTGAATGTGAGCAAAAGGTAGACTGAGGATTAGAACAAACACTTAGCTGTGGGATGAACTATTGGGATGTTGAAAGGCGTTACACTTGTTCTGTCCGAGTATTCATCTTGGTTATTTTTCATAGATTAATCTTTAAATATGTGCCGTGGAGGAGAACTGGTCTGGTGATGTAACAGTATGTGTAAGATTGTTAAAATAGCAGATTGGATAGAAGCAAAGTGTCTGTAGAGAAACTAACAGGAGAGTTAGCAGAAGCTGAACTGTACATCTGAGATTTACAGGTAAATCATCTTTCAGAAGTGTTCCCCTATAGAAAGGAATGTGGAGACTGTACCTGCTAAGAGAATAAAAGCAACAAGAGAAGTCAGTCAGCCATCTGATTAACTTAAAATAATCCAAACAGACTCATGACTTTATTATTGAACCAATCCAGAAGAAACAAACACTGTCGGAGGGTTCCTAACCCCTCCCCCCTCTACCCGTACACACAAGACATTTTAAAAATGGCTGCCACAGCGCGAGTGTTTTTCATTTTAACAGACAAAGATTTAAAAAAAAAAAAAAAAAAAAGACTGCAGACTGTTTGTAGTTATCCCAACCATTTATTCTGGACAGATTCTTTTAACCAAGGTGAGGTTTGACATAAAACGTCTGAAAAACAAAAACAAGCGCAGGAACATAAAAATGTTGGATCGAGGTTTTTTTTTTTTTTTTTTTTAACCTCTGATGTTAATAATTTCCTTTAATATTTTCCGATGATTGGAATGGCCTAGCAGCTCATTCAAGAGTTCCCGTTGAGGAAACCCCCCTCCGGATGGGACAAAGGGAGGGAGAAAAAAGAGATGGGGGGGGGGGGGGAAGGTGTGTGTGGGTGTGGCTCCAGGTTTACATGGCGAACAGGATGAGGAACGCCACCATCAGACAGAACAGACCCATAGCCTCAGAGAGGGCGAAGCCCAGAATGGCGTAGGAGAAGAGCTGCTGCTTCAGGGAGGGGTTCCTGTAGAGGGCGACAGAGAGACCAGTTCAGAAAGATCTTTACCTTTAGATTAGAGAACGAGTGAACAACTGAACATCTGCACAAAGAGTCTGATCATCACACGGGACGTCAAGTGTTCAGTACTGTTCCAGACTGAAGATTCTGATTGGTCCATTTAGTCTCGTTTGTTTGAGTTTAAAAAACAAGAATATCAGTCAAATGTTTTTATTTTAAATCAGTCGTCCTGCATGACGATTTTCTTGTGTTCAGCGAAATCAACAACGTGCAGCTTCTGTGTCTTTCAGTTCCGTCAGCTTTCACTTTGTGGAGTTCCACTCCTCCTCGCGACACGACGAGCTCTCAGTTTACGGGGAACGAAGAAGCGCTGCCCGACGCCGCTGTTAACGTTGATAAAGAACTATTTCAAATCAAGAGCGCAGGCAAGGTTTATTCTCAGAACAACGTGCAAACCTTTTCTTTAATGACGGTGACCTCGTCAGAAAAGACGTTTAAAAGTCGTGGAGCCGGCCTCGTCTGTCGCTTTCTTTCCCAGCACAGCGTGCAATACAAACCGAATGAGCATCAAGTTTTCAATCTCGTCACCTCGCATGCAGCGTGTGATGGTGGCAGCTGCACTCAGCAATGACGGCGAGCGTCTGCATTTTATACCGAGTCACCGCTGTATGAGACGCAGCACACTTTGAAGATGTTTTAAAACATTTTATACGCCTGATTTCACGGTAGACGTCTGACTTTCTGTTTTACACAACGCAACGCAATGCATGTGTCCCTGTTCAGTCAATAAAACGTAGCAGTGAGCAGTCTGAATGCAAACACTGAACTTTGACTTTATACCAAATATCAAAAGCTCTACAGCAGCAATACTTCAGTTCACATTTTTTTTTTAAAATCTCTATACTCTGAAGGTAAAAACACGGGACACAATTTTTATTCCTGCAGAAGTTTTTCATTTTAGTTTTTCAGTATTTTCATTTTAATGATCGCGGCTGATTTAATTTTTAATACCAAGTCACCTGTTGGAGCATCTTCAAACACTTCATATCAACGTGAATCTGTCGCTCCAGATATTATTCTGTCTTTATCTGACATTAAAAGAAAATCATGCAAGTCAAAACTAAGTGGAAAAAAATTGGATTCCACACACGTAGAGCTCTCCCCGTTACTCTCCAAGGAGAGGAGAGAATAGCATGCTCCCAGCGCGATGCTTTTTATGTAATTCAGTTGAGTGAGCGCCCGATGAGCAGACTAAGTCTGAAAGCCCGCCTCCTACTTGATTTGATTGGCTGCTTCGACTGAAAGTGACGCTGAGGAGTTCTGCAACGCCACACCTTGAACTGAAAAGTTAAAAATGTTGTCATTATTCATTGCGCCCCAAAAACGAGTAAAAAAAAAATGCATCGTGCAGCAGAGAAGAGCGCCAGGCAAGCTCGCTGTACCAAAGGAAAACAAAGGTTATGCTGGCGAGGCGTCTGTGTGATCGGCTTCTACAGATTCAAGACGAGTCTAAATGTTCAGGTTATAAAGTTTCATGATGATCATGTAAAATATGATTCATCAGTTTAGTCATAGCTTAGAATACTTGGACTTCCTTTTCCAGGAGCCAATCAGTGTTACAGAACCTACTGGCATCTAATCCCTGTTTACCGTCATTTACATTTTCCAGGTCGTGATTCTGAGCATTCTCTCAGAGGTACACACTCAGCGAGCATTACTTCATTTATAAAACAGATTAAAAGAATTAACCTGGCATAGCCGATGATGAGGCTGCCGAACACTGTTCCGATTCCAGCTCCTGATCCGGCCACGCCCACTGTGGCAGCACCAGCACCGATGAACTTGGCGGCGGTGTCGATGTCCCGGGAGACGGCGCTCGTCTGGAAGGAGCGGGCGAGGACTGCCGACTGGCTGACTGGCAACAGGGCCTGCAGGGCGAGGGAGACGGAAAAATAAATACTAGCACATGCTTCTCCTGCGTCAACCTGTAGCAGGCATCTTTTATTAAATTAACACGTCCTGTATCGAGTCGCAGAACGAGCACTCTGCGACTCGCTACAGGACACGTTATTTTTTTTTTTACTAATTTTTTCACTAAACTAAAAGTGTAGAGGCAATGAACTCTCAGCTTCGACTTTTCCACATTTACTGTATTTAATAAAAGACTCCATTACCCAGAAAGCTTAGCATTAACCAGACAAGGATCTAAGCCTATCAGGGATAATTGTAACACATCTCCAACGTGAAGGTGAAGGACCAACCTGCTGCTCCGCTGTGACTTCAGGTCTGTTGAAGATGGAGACGGAGACTGGCCGGGCGAGGACTCTGGACCCCCCACGCAGCTGCACACACACAAACAGGTCGCCTACATGTTAGTACATTTTCACAAACGGGTCACATTTAATTACAACTCCTGCAGCAGAGACCTGAAACAACCAATCAGTGCGATTCATCCATCGATTGTAATTTAAATGTGAAAACAGTTCAAATGCAGCAACGAGGGATTTAGCAGCGAGAACTCCCATGATTCACCACCAGCCTCGATGTCTTCTTTTTGTAATTGTTTTGACTGAGAGCCCCCTGGTGGTGGAATATACGTACTGTGCCTTTAAATATTTCTTAAACAAAATTAGACAGAGTTAAATTGTTCTTCTGAGCAGATTAACACAGATCAGAACATAAGACGAAACAAAGGATTACTTCAGATCAACTGATTGATTAATAGGATGAAATCTTAGGTAGTTGACTGAAGGTGAGGCAGCTTCAAGTAAACATGAACACTGTTTAAAAGAAAGCAGTGAACACGTCTGACGAGGGCAAACTAATAAATACTTTTCCTTCAGCTGAGAACAACTCGCAGAGGGTCAGAGGTACATGTGAGACTTTGTCCTCCACAGCACCTCTACCACTGAGATGCCCCACATGCTGCGGGTCAGCTGACAGGGAACTGTGTGACAAAAGGCATGGGCCAAATATGGCTGTCCCCCATAACTATGGTGTCCTTGTGGACCCAAAAAAAAAAAGGAGATGTCAAAAAGCTCAAACAGCCATGAAAGACAAAGAAGAAGTTCTCGTTCCGCCTTTCTGACATTTAACATCTATGGCTCATTTCACATCTTTGTAAAGAAGTTTAACTCTTACATGTGAAACATCGACATCTGCAGGTGTGTAAGAAAATACATGAAAGTATTAAAGGATACGTACCACAGCAGGGGAAGTGACGAACTTGGCGCAGGCATACATGGCTGGAGCTGCAAACAGAGGACAAAGTTTGAACATTCAGTCAGTGTGAACTTCTGATTTGATAAAGTTTTGTGTTCAGTGAAACTTTGATTTTAAAACAGTGCAACTACAAAACCACACAACACCGCACACACACACACATCCTGTCCGACTGCTGATTTGGAACAAGAAGGGAACATCATTCAGAGGTTGTGATCGAGTTCAAACAAGACGCTTCACTTTTCAATTATTAAACTAAAGAGCAAATTTGTGTAGCTGCTCTACATAATAAAGGGACAATTAAAACAAAACCCTGACTGACAAAACTGACTTCCTTGAAAGTTAATGACCTTTAAGGACAAACCACCATGCTTTATAAATAACTAAAACCATCTTTGTTGTGCACATACTGAGAGTCATCATCCTGTCAGGATGAGAGTACTGCATGTATACATTCAACAATGACCTTTTCAGGAGGATTTAGAAACACTGAGCGGCCATGTTGGGTCGGACTGGACAGACTGAGAGGCTGCAGCTGTTTGCAACAGTGTGATGATCCACGCTGACCAGCAGCTTCTGACAGCTCTACCTTAAAAGGTTTAAAGCTCAGTGTCAAAGTTCACACTCGCACAGGGTCGTCGTGATGCTAGAATCTTAAACTCCGACATGATAGTTGTTCCAATCAAACTATAGCTACTCGTCGGGTTACCATAGCAACACAAAAGGATGCACTCCTAGGCACTCAGTAAAAGGGCATCCTCTTGTTTGTCATTGTGAGATATTTCACAAATAGATCAATAATGAAACATTAATACGGTATTTGCGTCCTCTGTCTTATGAAATAGATGTACTTGTAAAACTTTTACTACACGTGCACAAACAGGACCTGCTGCACAGGAGGACGCCAGAGCTGGTTGGGGGTTCAGTGCCTTGCTCAAGGGCACCTCAAGGGCCAGGTCACACTCAGGAAGTGACCTGGCCCCTCTCCAGCAATCAGACCGACCTCCATACTTGGGTCTGCACTGAGACCTTAAGTGCATTTCAACAATATCGATTATTTCACTTTATAATAATATGTGGCATCAAAAGCTTTGACAAATCTTACAGCACAGAGTAAACTCTCAGTTCATCACAGTCCTCCATGTGATATCGTGTCAGCTAGTTGATTAATGAAGGTAAGAGTCCGACCATGCAGAAGGTCAGTCTGAGCAGAGACATCCTGGTCTGCAGGTCCTGAAGGTTCAGCCAAGAGGCTTTAATCCTATTCCAGACACTACAGCCAGGATCAACTCCAGATAAACCGCTAAATATTTAGACAATCTGCAGAATGAAAGGCTTCAACACTCCCACTTCAAGACGCCATTAGCTGAAACCTCGAGTGCATTTTCAGGGTTAAAAAAATAAATAAATACTCCAAATGTCATGAGCCCAGTACCACTTTATTCCTCTCAGGGCCAGAGGAAGGTTAGCTTGCATGACGGAGTCACCTGTCTCACGTTAAGACTTGAGGTTTGGTCGGCTGTCCTCGCAGAAGCTAGGTTGCTAAGCTAACCAGCCTGCAGCCTTGAAGGTCAAAATTGAGCCGCAGACGATGAGACCGGACACGGGGAGAGCATGCACAGAGCACCGCCTGCAGAGATACACCTGCTGTAGTGGAGCAGCACGGGTCGATGTGACCTCCCAGGTGTCTGACAGGTGTGTGTCCTTGTAGCGGGGACGGAGTCAGACCTCGGTAGGCCCCGGACTGTCAGACATTTTACTTTCTAGTGTGTGTATGTGAGCAGCTCGGCCGCGCTGTGCCCGCTGACTGATCCGCTGATAAAACCGGCTGTACAACAACCACAGGGTCGGTTCACTGATCAGGTTACTGCTGCATGATCACCTGTCACACAGGTGACCCACGAGAACACAACCCCAGAAGGTGCATTAGTCACTTGAAGGAACCAAGTCATTGAATGGCCGACCTAGCTTCTTGGCTAACTAATGTTAGCAATGACAGCTAGCTGTAATAGCATGTACAGCTAACTCACGCGGTAATCTTTAAATAACACACACACGCGCATTTGAAACACACACTAACGTTATCACACATATATAGAGAGGTTTTTAAAACCATACTTTACCGGTTATTTAGGCTTTCGGAGGGTCCGGGATTAGCTGGTCTCTCGCACAGCGGCAGTCAGTGAGTGTAGGAGGAGGTGGACTGTCACCTTGTCATTTATAAGCTCAGAGCCTACGTCCTCAACGCTCATTGGTCAGACACGACTAACTAGCCCCGCCTTTCATGTCACTACCGCCAATCTAGCCTACCAGAAAAGGTTTTATTAAACTCCTTACTTTCCATTGGCTAAGAGGTTTACGAGGGCGGGACTACAGGAATCTTCATTAATCTGATTGGTCAGTGTTGCCGGGAATTACGAGTTTACGAGGAATGACCTTTCAGAGTATATCCAGTGTCCTATGTTGTTACTGGTCCGTTTACAGGACGTCCCGCCTTCTTATCATTCCAGTTTGTCCCCCACAGTGGTCCTCACACTGCAGACAGCAAGCAAGGAGAGTTAGGTAAAGGTAAAGTTTTGTTGTGCATTTGTTTAAATATTTTGTAGGAAGTGAAATTAAACATTTCCAAACAGAAGGATCAATCAAAACCAGTTTGGAGAAATGTGTTGTTGCTCACATATTAACAGTTCATGGCGGGATATTCACGCCCCCTGTAACTCCTCGTCTGCAGCTCTCCTGAAATGTTTTCACAAACTGCACTCCTGAACATTTGTAGAGAATTTCAGGAGGACTTTCTCCTGGATCCTCCTGATCTGGTTGTTCACACATGCACCTCACAGCGGGAGACTTTACCTGTCGAACAAGGGGGCGGGGTCTCCTGAGGTAAGACGACCTGGAGGTGGTGGATGAAGCAGCAGAGTCCTCTACACGACGCTATAATGAAAATATTTATGTCTTTCTATCAATGCTACGTGTAGTTAAGCTAAAGATAAGATAAGATAAACTTTATTCATCCCAGCAGGGAAATTTAGGTGTTCCAGCAGCCAGCATACATACAAACACACAACACAACACATATATACATACATATCCCACCCATACAAAAAAAACATGAGCCCACAATACAGTTTGATATATGCAACTCAGGCTAAAGTTTACAAGTTTAAATGTCTTCTGTCCTTACTTAAAGGGGAGTCGTTATAAAGTGCAATTGCAGTAGGTAAAAAAGTATTTTTAAATCAGTTGAAGAGAATCTCAATGTGAACTAAAGAGTGGAGAAGAACATACTGGTGAACAGGAAACATGCAGCAGCAGGTTGATTAGAGCACGGGGATGGTAGAGGTGGCGTGCAGACAGTCTATGGTCGTGCAGTGATCACAGGGAATAAAGGTCACCACCCCCTCCCACTGGCTCCAGGTGAATTCTCCTGATTATATCCTGCTGTGTTCTCACATCAGCTCAGAGTGAGAATATCAGGAGTTTTTCAGGAGTTTTCTGCAAGTGTGAAAGCACAAAAAGTTCAAGTTTCTCACAGGTGCTTTGAAAAAATTAGCCCTAACCCACCACCCTGAACGTTACACATCTGCACTCTAGTCCATGTTGGTCTCAAAGCACCATCGTAGACCTATTTTTATATTTTATTGTATCGTACAACTTTGATTTTATCTTCTACTGTCTTGACCTCCATACTTTCTATTCTTTCATTCATCCTTCCTTACAGCCAATGGCACAGTGACCCCTTCACCTTCTCCTGCTCCCCTTTGTTCTCCGAATATGAGTTTCTGCAGTTTACTCCAGTGCACCCGTTTTTGCTTCCTCGGGATGAAAACGTCAGCGAAATTTTAAAATACAAATTATTCAGAGCCGTTTACTACCACTGCTGAACAGAGGAGGCAAGCTGTCAGCTGATTTATGGTCGCCGAGCTGTCCGCTGATTGGTTGATCCCAGACGAAGGCCCTGCTCATAAATATTCATTATAACTTGTAAAAGAATTATAGATTCCTCTATAGAGACCCAGAGAGAGAGGGGGAGAGAGAGAGAGAGAGAGAGAGAGAGAGAGAGAGAGAGAGAGGGGCGAGCTCATGCACTTACACTCCGTAGCAGCAGAGGGCGCTAGAAGACAAGGCCTTACATCGTTGACTTTGGATGGGGAGACTGCAGGGTGCATTTGTTTGCACATTTTTGATAATAAAAAAACACAATAAAGAAACAAACCAACAAATTTATTAGACTTTTGATTACTTTTTTTTGGCCGGTATCGATATCCTTTGATTTTTACAAAAATCTAATTTTAGTTTAAAAGTGGTGTCCATGGCAACCCTCTTCTCCAACTGGTTAAATCTTTCAGTTGTATAAAAACTATTTTTGTCTCAAACAGCAAAATAACCAATGACATGACAGGAGCTAATGTTTACTGAAGCAGACACATCAAACTCTCTCTTTACCATCCTGGCATGTCCAGGCAACACACACACACACACACACACACACACACACACACACACACACACACACACACACACACACACACACACACATACACACACACACACACACACACACACACACACACTCTGAGAGAGACTGCCATCTTCATTAGTGCTGAGTGCCAATGTGGCCTCTGGATTTATTGTCAGAGAGAGGGGAGGCAGACATGTACACACACAGCTACACATGCATTAAAACACACACACACACACACACACACACACACACACACACACACACACACACACACACACACACAGACCTCTTCAGTATTCGCCTCCACAATAGCCATGTAATAATGACTAACCTCAGCGGGATCAATAGACAGATGAGCCTGGTTACACACACACACACACACACACACACACACACACACACACACAAACAAACACACACACATATTTGAACATATTCACCATGCAGGTCTGGCCTGTGTGTGTGTGTGTGTGTGTGTGTGTGTGTGTGTGTGTGTGTGTGTGTGTGTGTGTGTGTGTGTGTGTGTGTGTGTGTGTGTGTGCGTGCGTGTGTGTACGTGTGTGTGTGTTTGAGAGCATAATGGATACATGGCTTTATATCCCTCTCTCCTTCACATCCATCCATCAATTCTCTAAACTGCTTCTCCCGTTTATGGTGACGTGTGTTGGAGCGTATCCCAGGTTGTAATGCGTGAGCATCAAGTATTTCTCATAGACAGAATTAATAATGGACGCAACTACTGTGACATCACCCATCGGTTGGTTTGTTCATCGTCTCTTTGAAGCATTGAGGTTGGCATTTAGGTCGCCTTGCTTGTTTCTGGAGCCCCAGGTGATCATATATTAAAGAGAGGAGCAAGGGGTTTGCAAACACTGAGTGATCAAATACAGTCTGTGACCGTGGCTAATTAACAAGCTGCTAATGAGCTGTTTAACCATCATGTTTCCTGCAGAATGAGGTTCTATCTGTGGTGGTCTCTGGCTAGTAATGTTTATTTATCAGACTGGAGAAGCTAAGAGAGCTCAAGCAGTCTTCTCTTCAGAGAAATCCAACAACATCCTGACATCATGCACAAGCTGCCACAAATAAACAAATATCTGACAATACTGAATGAGCTAACAGTCCAGGTATGTTTCTCACAGCCTCAGCTAGCTGCTAATTGTTGCTAACACTGGAGGAACTGCAGCTGTAAAGTTGGACATTTTAACATGGAGTTCTATGGGGACTGACTCACTGCAGGAGACAGACTCTAGTGGACACTGGAGGAACTGCATGTTTTGTCACTTCTTTTGGCATCATTTTTTGTGGGGGTTTGATGCATGAGTGTGAGTGTGTGTGTGTGTGTGTGTGTGTGTGTGTGTGTGTGTTTCTGTACATGAGTGTGTATGCTCATGTGGTGTTTATACACAGCTCCTGTGTGTGTGTGTGTGTGTGTGTGTGCGGTGGCTGTGAGGGAGTTTTACAAGCAATCTCTCTACTGCTTTGTGCGGTGCACACCTACTTTTACTACCCTACCACAGTGAAGAGAAGAAAAGAACACACACAAACAGACACACACACACACACACACACACACACACACACACATAACCAATAAGAACCTTGTGAATGAAATAGGCTGCTTGGTTTGGTATTGAGTTCTCTCCAGCTCAGTTTACGAGGAAGCTGCCTCTCATAGGAGTTGTGTGTGTGTGTGTGTGTGTTTGGGCGGGGGGGGGGGGGCCTTCATCATTAGTTTAATTGTTGTCGGGGTCTAAAGACAGATTCCAGTCTGAAAGCAGTCATGTACAGCTCAGAGTATTATTCAGACACACAGTGTATCTCTCACACTAGGGTTGTGGTTCACCCTCTCACTGTGTGTGGCATATGTGATGCAGTACACACTAGTTAACCACAGGTGGCAGTACAGATACGATGGAACCTGCAGACTGTGAGCGTGTGAGAGGAGCGGTTTGTTTTGGAGTTTAAGAGCCTCCTCGACACAAACACAACAGACTCACTTTCTCTCTTGTGAACTCAACCACACATTTCCTGTCGTTGCTGCTGGCCACAGTTAAACGGTTAGAGATGGTGTGTAATTGAGTGTTGACCACACAGCACTTGCTCCATAAAGCTTGCTAAATACAAGTTTGCAACGCTCCCTGGACACAATCTTTTGGGAAATTAGTTGTATACGATTAACCACACAGCAAAGAGGGCTGCCAAAACTCCAGAGGTTTCCACTCTGAGCGTCATGTGATCACACAAACATGTCCTGCAGCCTCCTCGTATTTATTCTGCAGAAAGTCAGAGTGAGCTGATGTGAGAACGCAGCAGGATATAATCAGGAGAATTCACCTGGAGCCAGTGGGAGGGGGTGGTGACCTTTATTCCCTGTGATCGCTGCACGACCATAGACTGTCTGCACGCCACCTCTACCGTCCACGTGCTCTAATCAACCTGCTGCTGCATGTTTCCTGTTCTCCAGTATGTTCTTCTCCACTATTTAGTTCACTCTTAATATTCTCATTATAGCGGACTCTGTTGCTTCGTTCTTTTTGATGTTATGTCCTACTTCAGGAGACCCCGCCCCCCCTCCTGGATAGTCTCCTACTGTGAGGTGCATGTGTGAACAGCAGATCAGGAGAAAGTCTCAAGTGGACACTGGAGGAATTGCAGTTCTTGGCACTACAGTGTTGGCTTCATGCTCAGGATGCTACATCATCACTTATCTATCCATGCCAGCCTTTTATTTTCAGCTACAGACGATCATACAAGTCATGCACAGCCAGCTGGACGTACTGTACATGTGTAACGTGTTGCTCCAGGACTCATTAACTACGGCCTCTATCTCTAACCTTCCAACATCTGTCAGTTTTTGTTGGTCAGCACTTCTTTGCCTTCTGACCGATGTGGATCAGTAACCTGCATGTCTGCTTCTCCTCTGTCACCTGTTAAAGCTGCTTTAGCTTCACAACAGGCTCATTAAACTGCGACTGAAAATTATTTACTCTGCTAATTTATGCAACACTAAACACCCGTCACCGCTGAACAAGCACAAGGTTAAATGTTACACCGCTGACTGTTAGCGCCACAACGACTGAATGATCAGTAGTTCAATAGTGAACCATGCTGTGTTCAGTCCGTGTAGAAGATGTTGTGCTTTCTTTTTTTATGCCAATACTTTCTCTACTAAAACTGTGCAATCTGTTGAAAACTGGACAATATTTATACATCAAAAGTGCTATCTATACATGAACCGTGCAATATCTACGCTGTTAATCCATCAGGGTATATTCAGATTTGTAAATATTGTTTATATTTTCAATTACCTGTGCTTGAACATAGCTTATTACTTACACTACTTTATTATTGATTTCACTTGGTACTTATGCTTATTATATTGTTATTACTATTTTTGTTTTATTTCATGAACTTTTCTGCGCTTCCTACTGATTTTTGGTGTTATGAGCAACTGCAGCAAACAAATTTCCCCCTGGGATTAATAAAGTATTTCTGATTCTGATTCTAATGTTCTGTAGCTTTAAAGGGAAACAGCAGCAAATACTTTGACAGGTTGGTGCATAACGATTCATTCACTCTTGGTGTGTTTGTCTTCATGTGCATGTTTTCTTCTCCTTGTTTAAATCCACACTTCAGAGGCTCTGTGAAGTTACACACTTGCATAAGCAAATGTTCAGTAGAGTCTAACAACATTTAGAATCAGAGAGAAACCTTGACTTGAGACAGACTGTTCACACAGCTGAGGATCTCCAATGCAGCTAGCAGACGGTAAATTATGTCACACCAAAGCCCCTCATTCCCTCCTTACCTGTCCACGCTCAGACAGCCCAGTCTGCCTCCCTCCTGTACTTATTAAACCACATCATTATCTGAGCGCTATCCTCTGTGCGTCCCCGTCTTTAAAGCTGCGTTTCAGACACACTCACCTGTAATCAACCCATCTGTTTATTGTCCTACATTATTACACTCCGCCTGTGCAGAGCTGTGTGTCTGTCCCGGTGAACACCTGTCCAGGTGAGTTTGAACTCGGTGCAGAGTCTGAGAGGTTTAAAGGCACACCTGCTGGCCTGGAGTCAGGAGGGAGACCAAGACAGTGCTGCTGTTTCATCTCACGCTGAAGTGGGAAGCCCTTTACAGACTGCTTTATCTAAGCTCAGCCGCCATCACGTCTTTCTGTAAGTTCATATTGATTCTGCGACGGCGTAATTTTGGCGTCCCAGTCTGAGAATTCACATCCGAGTTTTGGCGTTGTGGAAGCACGGCACAGCGAGGGCTACACGTACACACACAGGCGGACATGCACACACACTCACAGCGTTACGCTCCCCTGCTGGCTCAGCCGATCCCGTCTCTCCTCTGTAACGCCTCTGAAGACGGTTCCCTCTCTACATTTAAACTGTAGCCTGTATAAAACATGGACGTTGTCTCAGTGACATCACCCATTGGTTTCTGAATCACAACGACGGTGGACGCCATGTTGGGAATGCTGAGTCTACTCTTTTAGTCGACCTACTTACAGGCTTGGAGGTCGATCTTTAACCTCGGGGCAAACAGCTACAATGCACCTGTCAGGTCAGCCACGCCCCTAATTATGAACAACTCTGAACCTTCAAAAAATCAATCAGAATTCATTCTCTGTGCAGTGTGTGCTGGTAAAGACAGACCAAAACAGTTTCCCCCCAGGCTGTATTCATGTTTATTTCTGCTGTTAAAAGGGACATTTTGATATCCAACCTAAAAGGGGAACCCTCGGCTTTTGCAGCCAGTTTCAAGTGGAAACTCGAGGTACTGCAGTTCTTTGCACTCCTGCATTTGGTTCATTGATTCAACACTGGAGGTTTCTGCTGGATTGCAGCACAAATATCTGCACTTTCTTCCCCGTATATTTTCAAAGCAGACCTTTTATGGCAGCTTCAAAGCATTTTAGTAGACGTTAAATGTATTTTTAATCATTTGAACGACCAGATGGATTTCACCCTCAACCTCAAATGGAGGAGACAGTAACTCGTGGTAAAGCTGCACACTCATGGCACATGGCACTTCTGTTAGCCACTTTCTCTGAACTGTTCTCACATCATCATAAGAGTACTGACTAAACCTGCTGAAGGATCCAGCCCCCCCCCACACACACACACACACACACACAAAGCTGTGAGGAGATGATTTGCTTCAGTTACAGCTTTGTTTTGATTCTGTAAAGCTCTTATTGATTAGTCCATGAAGCGTAACTGTTGACTTGTAAAAGTCCGCACAATGAACACACACTTTTACTATTCATATATTATTTATTCATACTCCAACGTCTGCCGTCATAAAAACTTTAAACGCCATCTCTGAAATGTGAATCAGTGTTCTCATGCTGTGGAGGCTGAGTTGTTATAACTATAAAATAATGTAAAGACCTGCACATCAATCCACTGCAGCAGAGGGGAACAGAAACAACAGTGAGAAGAATGTATATGTTGCTTTTAGAGCAAAGTGGAAAGGAGCTTCTTCTTGTTGCCGTTGCTTTGTTTCAAAGTAGCCGTCGTTAAATCTGCAGGCATGAACCCTAAGGAATAGTCTTTAAACATATTATTACATTTAAAAATGGAGTTTCATATCAAACACTCTGCTACAAAGAAAATACACTTTGTAAAAACTTATATAAACTACAACAGCATGTTTGCATGCTTACAAAAGACTTTGATTTAAAAATGAAGCTAACTTAGAAGTACTAAGGACTGCAGTTCCTCCAGTGTCCACTAGAGTCTGTCTCCTGCAGTGAGTCAGTCCCCATAGAACTCCATGTTAAAATGTCCAACTTTACAGCTGCAGTTCCTCCAGTGTTTGCAACAATTAGCAGCTAGCTGAGGCTGTGAGAAACATACCTGGACTGTTAGCACATTCAGTGTTTGTCATATTTTGGTTTATTTGTGGCAGCTTGTGCATGAAAAAATGGTCACCTGGGGCAACAGGTAGCAGCTGCCTGGACTGTTAGCTCGGTCCCTAGCCCCTGGTTTGATGTTGGCTCGTCACCAGAGCAGCGTGCACACAGCTCATGTCTCCAGTCTTTTATGGGAATCTGCAGCCAACAGACTGATCGACTTTTCTGTCCAAAACGTTTTACAGCCTCTGAATCATTCACAAGAGGAGCACCGCTCCACGATGTGAGTGATGTGAAAGGCGAAACAAGAACAAGAACGAAACATTAAACACACAGTCACTCAAACACACGGTCCAACACCTCACCTGTGCTTACACACACACACACACACACACACACACACACACACACACACACACACACACACACACACACACTGAGACGCACGCACGCACACGCACGCACGCACACGCACGCACGCACGCACGCGCACACGCGCGCGCGCACACACACACACACACACACACACACACACACAGTTTAATTTTTTAATCCGTTTATTGCTGCAGCAGACGGTTTGTGTTTGGATTGTAAATCTCCGTCAGACCTCGGAGAACAATTAAACGAGTGTTTCATATGAACGGATGTTTGATTCCACTGAGTGAACATGGAGGATTTATAAAAGTGACAGTTAAAGACACATTGCTGAAACTGGATCACATCGACGTTCACTGTAGATTACAGGAAGATAGCGTGCATTACAGAAAATGAAAACACTTCCTGTCAGTGGAGGGAAGCAGACTTAATAGTGATCGTCAACTTTGAGCCAGAGGAAAAGTTGATGAACCAGCAGGTAAATAAAAAACGTTTATGTTTGAGTTTTAGAATTTTCTGGCTCAAAATAGAGAGACAGTAATTTTGCCACAACATGTTGTGTTTTACTTTCACTTCAGTAAAATGTATTTTTAGTCACATTTAGCAGTAACCTCCAGTGTTGGAAAATGAAGCCAATGCTTGAGTGTAAAATCCTGCAGTTCCTGGAGTGTCCACTAGAGGCTGGCTGCAGAAGCACAATAAGTCACATACACACCCATTCTAAAAAGCCTGTTTTTACTGCAGAGATTAACATGTTTACAGCCTGGTTCAAAAAACCAAATAGGTGTGATTAGCTCATGTCTCGATCGACACACACTGTACGGGGGGGTGAATGTTTTGATGACTCATCAGTTTTGATTTGATGAAGGATAAGAATTATTCACAATAAGGCGTGTAGCTGGCCTGATTGACAGGTGGGCGCGGTGTAAAGGTTTGTCAGGAGGTTTAAAACCCGCCTCAGCTCCAGCTCTCAGCTTGTCGTTAGGTTGACTGAAAGTTAGACTGAGACAGCATTTCCAGCATGGAGGCCGCCATTGATGGGACTCCAGTGCCCCCTGCAGGAACAGACGGGTCACTCAGACTTCAGACTTTAATATTTACAGTCTGTGGTACAAATATAAAAGAGTTAACCATGATGCATGTAGTATAAAATGAGAAATCTAAGCATTTATTAGGCGTTTGTTTTACAGTAAAGTGCAGGAAAGATGCTCTTCTAGCTGCTCAGGTAACGAGCGGACTGACAGACGTTAGTGTGGACGTAAGAGCGACAGAATAAAAGATGGAGGCGTGTTTCATACAAGGCTGTGAGCACACCTTCAACATGCTGCAGTAGATGATATCGCTCCTTGTGCACACGGCTTTAAAGCAGAACATTATAATATTCTACACGGGTTGGTTTGTGTGTTTAAAAGAACAGAAACATCACATTTAAATAAACAATTATTTCCCTCACATCAGTCTAATCGTCTTCAGATTTACTTCAGTGAGTAATTCAAGTTTTCAGGAGTGAAAAGAGTAAAAACTTCTTATAAAGACTTTGTTTAAAAAAACAGTGGAAACATTTTTAGTTTAAAGTTAATAAATATGAAACGTTTGGGCAACTTCTCTGTTTTAGGAGAAGAAGTTAAGACTACATCGAGGAGCTGCACATTAAAAAGGAAACAGTTAAAACCCAGCCGGGGGAAAGAAGCCCTGTTACTCTCACTGCAACTGAAACACGAGTTATTAAGAGAGCACACAGCATCTCTGTGCTCCCCCCACAAAGAGAAGAGGAGACCACACCTCTCCACAATGAGTCGAGTAACACAAGAAAACTAGACTAAAAAAAAGTGTTTTTGCACTTGTAGATCATTTTCAAGAAATCCCTGATGAATCTGGATTTGGGACGGTGTCAGGATCCTCGTGTGGATTCCCTCCTCGGTGTGTTTCTGTCGTCTCTTTGCTCCATCAGTAGGATGAATGATGTCACTGTCATCTGCTGTTTGCTCTCAGCAGCGTAACACAGAGAGAGACTCAGGTTTGATTTAGGGTGACGTAGTTCCTGTCAGCTGTTACGCCACCTCCTCCCTCCGCTCCAGACCGGCAGGCTGGGTTCTGGTCTTAGGGCTGAGGTCTTGGGTCAGTCCCAGCACCCCCTCTCTGGCTTTGAGCAGCTGATCTGATCCCCAGTGCAGGCAGAGCGGGCAGGGGCATGAAGGAGGGTGGTGCACGAGGCTGCTGGAGGGGTAGGGGGCTGCAGGGGGGGGAGCCAGCCCCCCTGCTCTGTGGTGGTACTGAGAGAGGCGCAGTGCATCCAGGGTCCTCATGGGGGCGCTGTAGCGACCGTGAGCTGAGGACACAGGTGAGGAGAGAGCCAGCGGGTAGTGATGGTGGAGGGGGAGATGGGGGAGGTGGGGTGGGAGGAAGGGGTACTGGAGGGCGGAGGAAGGTGAGGAACGGCTCATCAGGAGTGCCCCCAGGGGGTCGACGAGGGGGTGGGGCCACGGCAGGGAGTGTCTCTGACGTTTATCCTTCATCCTTCTGTTCTGAAACCACACCTGCAGAGAGGGAGGGAGGGAGGAGAGGAGAGGAGCGGAGGGAAGGAGGGAAGGAAGGAAAGAAGGGAGGGAGGAAGGAAGGAAGGAAGGAAACAAGGAAGGATGGAAGGATTGAAGGAAGGATGGAAGGAAGGAAGGATGGTAAGAAGGAAGGAAGGAAGGAAGGATGGAAGGAAGGAAGAAGGAAGGATGGAAGGATGGATGGAAGGAAGGAAGGAAGGAAGGAAGGGAACAGACACAAAGGAGAAGCAGTTGGTTAGAGTTAAGACTTAACAGCTGATTTGAAGTATGGACTGTACGGGTTAAATGTGGGAGGAGCTTGATGATCGTTAATAAAGTTGTTTAGCTAGCCAACGCTATTTTCTGTCAGAAACACGTGCCAAACGGTGCCATCAGAAAACAAAAGTCCTGAAGTCGAGGAATCAGCTCAAAGCTCTCGATGTGTGAGATTTAAGCAGTCCAGAAATGAATGGACCGGTCAGGAGCAGCTGATTGGCTGATTGGCCTCTTCAAAGAATCGGGTCAGAAACGGCCTGAACTCGCAGTGTTTGCACGCCGCAACAAACCCGGGACCAAAACCTGTTTAAACCTTTTCACAAAGCTCAAACCTTTTATAGTTTAATAAAGAAGTGAGGATTATGTTTTATTAAACCGTTCATTAATAAATTAAGGAGATTTATTTAGTGCTCTTCTTTTAGAGTTTCAGACGTTTGTTCTCGAGTCTCTTCTGAAAGCTTCTGAACCAGCAGCTATGTTGTTAAACTAGCGGCCGGATTACATGTGGATTACTCCTCGGCACTACTTTGTGGGTCGGCCTGTCCCGTTCCTCTAAACTCTTTCACCAGTTCAGAGAATCCCCCCGGAAGGCTGAGCTTCTAAAACGTCAGGTGGCGGCGTTTACGAGGCCTCTCCTCGCATTCCTGCTCCGTCATAAAAGAGCGAGCTGTAGCTGGCAGAAAGGTGGGCGCGTTTACTGCATATTAAAGCCGCTGCACTGCGCCAGCGGGGCCTCTGCGGCAAATGTTAGACACCGCAAAAGCTGTCACTACTCAATCTACCGCACCGGCCCGAGTTCTGAGGAGACGGGGGAAGAGTCAGAGGTGCTGACGTGTAGGTGAGTCCCTCGTCTCTCTCCTGCTCGGTTTCTTTTTTTCTGTTTGTGAGATCAAAAAGCATGAAAACCCTCAGAACACACCATGTGGTAAAACCAACAAAGAAGAAACTTTATAATATTTTAAATTTCCTATCAGGTGAAACTACACCTGAACCTGAATGACACTGGTTGGTTGAAACAGTGAAGAGAGATGAATTCAAAAAGCTCTGAATGATTTCAGGATCTGTTGTTTTCTTAAAGAAGCTTGAAGTCGAGCCTCCCTTTTGAAGCTTTGCAGGACTTCTTCTTCAGGTGAAAAGTCAGAGAGATAGATTAGATTAGGTAGATTTAAAAGTGATCCTGACAGTGAAATATCTCTTCTTCTTATAATAAGATCAGGATCTGATCTAAGAGGTCACTCCTGAAGTCATCAGAGGTCACTTTAATAAAGAGACATGATGTGACCCTTGATATTAAACCTCACGGCCGTTCCCCCCCCCCACTGACCACAGGTTTGACCACCGTACCTTGATGGTTGTCTCCGGTAGGTTGAGCGCGGTGGCCAGCTCGCAGCGCCGGGGCCGCGACACGTAGCTCTCCTTGCCGTACTCCTGCTCGAGCCGGGTCAGCTGCTCGCGCGTGAAGGCGGTCCGGTGCCGCCGCTCGAGCACGGCGCTGCGCGTGCACGGCTCCGGAGCGTGCACGATGGTGGTTCCCGCCACCGGCGTCTGTCTGCCCTCCGCTACTGAAATGACGCAAACAGAGGCACGAGCTCAGAGGACACCTGGGACACTTTGAAGACCTGAGATCAGTTTGAACCGTCAGAGAGTGCATGGCGCGAAAACTGCGCCAGACTAACTTTTATTAATAATTAGAAAACACAAATAAGAAGTTGAAGTGTGTAATGTTGACTGCATGCTCTAATCAACCAATCAGAAACGTTTGTGTCCCAGTCAGTGACAGCTCGTGCATAAAACAGAGACAATAATAAAGAAGTGATAATGAGCTGAAATACAGATTAATAACTTAAAATATAATTAGATGATAAATAATCAAACTTTACTAGATGAAAGGTCAGTCTGCTGAGAAGATGGTAAAACTAATTATACATTTTAAATAATTATAATAAAAATATTTCTCCTTACAACAGAGGCCTATGAGAATGGATTACTCTGATTACAAACTCAGGACATGTCGGATATTTCTGTTCATGTCATGTTTGTGATAATCAAAATTTGATTTCAAGGATTTTCAAATAAATTTCATCAGATATTTATAAAAGGTCGCCAAAAAAACGGACCTGAAACAAAAGACTTTTGAGGACTGGAGACATGGCCGAACTTTTCTTGACTTTGAATCAGACACAAACAGCCATTCTTCGTGTAGAGCTTTTAAAACGTGTGGAATGTTTCCTCATGTGATGAAGTTGCTCTTCTCTGTTGTGACCTTCATTACATTTATAAAGTTCCGTTTTTGTCTAAATTAAAATCTATTGACTGTCGAAGTGTCTGCAGTTGATATTTTGTGATGAACACATCAGTGTGTGAGGCAGGTCAATGATAACACACTGAACAGGAGAATCACGAGAACATTCACAGTGCTGAGGTCGTTAAATTGAATAATTACGTCATTTTTTAAATCAGTGTTTGTGTAGATGAGTGTGTGTTAGAAATGTCGTCCGCAGCTTCGGTGGAAAAGTGAATCTCTGAGTCTCATTCTTAAAGTTAGCATCATTAAAGTAGTTTTGACATTTACTTACACATCAGGCTGTTGGCAGAAGTAAAAACTTTAAATCCTCTTTGTTGCTGCTTGTTCTCGGCTGTTCTTCGGATGGAGTGTCCCCCCCCTCTGCAGGCTGCAGGGCCGCTGAAGATGCTGCAGCAGCGCGACTAAAACTCCACAAACACACAGAGTTCACCCAGATCTGCTCAGACAGTCAGGAGGAAGATGAGGTGTTTTTGTCCCAACACCCCCTCCCCCTCCTCCCCCTCTCTCCTCCTCCTCCGTACTGTCTGTGTCCCCGGGGCTGCTCCTCTCCCCTCTCCCCTCTCCCCGCCGCTGCAGACGGGCCTCGGTGTGCGCGTCGGCCCGGCGCGGCGCCGCGGCCTCGGAGAGGTGTTAAAGGTGTTACGGGATGAAGCCTTTGGTCTGCTCTCGGCCTTTGTACTTTTGTTATGGAGAATTAGAGACGCGCAGGCAGAGACAGCAGCTCAGCTTCATTGTTCCCCTGCGTTTGATGTTTGATGTTTGGAAGTCAATCATTACGCGCCTAATGGCTCCAAATCAGTCGAGGCGGCGCACGAGGAGCAGAGTTAATCCTTAAAATTATATTATTTTACACGTTTAGAGCATATTTATTTTCCAATCAGAGAAAGGAACATTCTGGTTCTCATTAGTCTGAGTCCTTTTTTATTTTTTAAATTGAATGGATGATGTTCGGTTAAAGTCTTGGTCTACATAAATTATCAGACTACTTTCTTAAATATGTATCTTCATTATATGAAGAGTAAATGTGATTTATTTTAGGGATGTTATGAGTTATATACTTATTTATAGGTTTTACATTTGTGGCTTTTAGGTTTTCTAGTTTTTTTGTATTTCCTTAGATGAATTAAAACATTCTCTGTTTTTTTTTATGATCCAGACTTTGAATAATGAGCAGGTATGAAGAGAGTCCACAGGGAGGATTAATCGAGCTTCATAGAGCAGTAATAGCAGAGCAGTATCAATGAGAAGCGGATCCTTTAAGTGCACAGGCTGGTGCGCAGAGCAGCAGCGGACCCTTGAACCGGTGTTTTGGAGCTTATTACGGCTATAATCTGCGCTGATTGTTAATCCAGCGGCCAGATGATGAGAAAGAGGACAGAGGGAGGACGGAGACACTCAGACGCCAGGTAGGGTGGAGCCACTGCGACATGCAGGAAATTTATCATTACACCGTCACATGTAAGGGATCCTACCTTCTCTGCAGCAGACACTAAGAATCATGCATTGTGTTATATTTAAAGCAGTTTGTCTGCAGGAATCAGTTCTGTTCGGTTTATATCTTTTTAATTTCCTTTAAGTTTTAACTGATGTTGTGCTGACTTTATTTTCTGTGTTTGAACTCAAACTGCTGCTGAATGTCTGCAGACAATCAGGAGTGGGAAGGTTTATATCTCCCCCCTTATGACTTATTGAGACTTCTTGAAGTATCATAAACAGGACTAAGGTTGACAAAGAAGGATCATAAATATAGAAATATTAACATGAAATAACCTTAAAGCAATGATATTTATTGATTCAGATTTTACATCCGGAGTTTCTGAGAAGGAAAAGTTTAGTTTAATTAAATAAACCTTTGACACATGTTGGCCTAATCAGTTCAACATGCAGATTAAGAGAAGAGAGATTTAATCTAACTGGAAACTATAAATAATCTCACTAATGAAGCAGTGATGATGTTGTTCAATTAGAAGATCATGAGCGACACAATGAGAAGACAGACGCTGATGTTATAAAGGGGGACTCGTGACTTGAATTAAAGGGGATAATGAGAGACAGATTAACTCTAAACATTCACATGAGTGTGTGAACATGAGGCAGAGCAGAGACACATTCAGGGTCCTGTGATTCACTATCAGAGAACTTTTTAAAGGACATTAACCCCAAAATGACAACTTCCAGGAATGAGAAACAAAGATAAGGGTCAAAATCTGCAGTTCCTCCAGTGTCTACTAGAGGCTTTCTCCTGCAGTGAGTCAGTCCCCATAGAGCTCCATGTTAAAATGTACAACTTTACAGCTGCAGTTCCTCCAGTGTCCACTAGAGGCTGTAAATAAGTCTCAGAGCTCCTCAAAACATGTGTGTGAAGTGTCTTGTTCTAAATCCACTCTAATCCTGTATTTGATCATGTCTCTAAACCCCTCTATTTCAGCCCTGCTCAGAACAGGCTGTTTCTGTGTCTGTAACTTTAAATATGTAAATGAGCTGTGTCTGACCACGCCCCCTCTCTGAAAGTACTCGGGTGTGCTCGGGCTTTCTCTCTCCATGTCCTATTGTTTACGGTGAGAAGGCAGACTCAGAGGGCAGAACAAACACCTAGCTGTGGGAGTGTCCCCCACCTGGGGGAGGGGCTACTGCCATTTGTGATGTCATCAAGGGAAAATCTCCAAACGGCCTGTTTGAGCACACATTTTCTGAAAAGTGGAGCAGGCAGAAGACGGAGAGGATGGACTTTTCTCATCATTGGGGGGTTTCATGTTAGAGTTAGAGGAACATGGAGAAGTGGATTTGACAGAATATGTGACCTTTAAGAAAAGACTCCAGTCACATGCAAGGACTGTTAGCGGCTGCGCCTTTCCAGCTTCACCTACCTCCAAATATGGTCACCACTGGCTGGCAACGGCCAAATGTAAAACTCGAGGCCTCTGAAATGCCGTTCGTTGCTGTCATGTTTTTTTCCTTTTTTTTTAAACAGTCTCTGCAGGATGAAGATCTCACATTATGTATCCTGATAGTTACACTACACATAAAAAGAGAACCAGGAATTGAATTTCAAAGGTAACCACTCCCCTCCCTGAGTGAGTGTTGACTTCTGTAACCTTGTCTGTCCTCTGACCGCCAGGAGTCTGAACGTGAGCTCACAGCAGGAGAACAGAGACACAAACCAGCCCGAGAGCTCAGAGGGTGCAGAGCATCGATCAAACTTTAAAATAACTCTGAGCCTTGTGCTACAGCTGTATGGATATAATATAATGACTTCCAACATGCTGTAAAATGCAGAGACGTGATAGTGGCACATTTCTGCTTGATAATGAGTTCTGTTGTTCGGCGCAGCAGCAGCTGCTTTCACTGACTCTTAAACACAAAGACACAGATTTATTGAGCCGACAGCGCATCACATCTGTGCAGCAGCGAGACGTGCTGCAGAGTCAGCTGAAACACACGAGAACATGAACAGCTGCAGGAAGCTCGGAGACGAGGTCAGGAGTAAACGCTGCACGGTTAGTATCCCTGCCTGCAGATTCATGAAACCTGACTGATGACATTACTGAGACATCATCAGACATCTCATCTTGTCTCCTTACTGAACAGTTGATCACAGTAACGTCTGTCGTTAAAAAAGTCCTCAGTGAATTATGATCGCATGTTAGCATCCGCTGCAATCTAGCATTTAGAAAGTACCTTCACAGTCCTGTTTGAGACCGGGTTTTACAAAAACCGTCAACACTCACTGAGACAACATTCAGAGGTTTGTTCCTGAAGACGTTTTCACATCTACACTCCTGAAAATATCGAGATAATTCAGGAGGACTGCTCCAGATATCCTCCTGATCTGTTCACACATGCACCTCACAGCAGACAGGAAGGGGGGCGGGGCCTCCTGAGGTAAGACGGGCAAAAACAGAGTCCTCTTCACGATGTTATAATGAGAATATGTGTCTTTGTATCAATGCTACGTGTAGTTGAAGAGAATCTCAATGTGAACTAAAGAGTGGAGAAGAACATACTGGAGAACAGGAAACATGCAGCAGCAGGTTGATTAGAGCACGGAGATGGTAGAGGTGGCGTGCAGACAGTCTATGGTCGTGCAGCGATCACAGGGAATAAAGGTCATCACCCCCTCCCACTGGCTCCAGGTGAATTCTCCTGATTATATCCTGCTGCGTTCTCACATCAGCTCACTCTGACTTTCTGCAGAATAAATACGAGGAGGCTGGAGGAGAAACTCTGGGTGAAGAGAGAAACATTCAGATGTTTGTGTTCACACAGGCTGAAAACACTTCAGACGTTTTCTGCAGATGTGAAAGAACTATTTTTTGGGGAAAAGTTTGGTGTTGAGGGAGAACATTCTGGTCGATGATGAAAACCATTAACTGGGTGTAAAGAGGAAAAACAGGTTGCTAGAAGTGTGAACTTTAACAACCCGAGCAGCAGAATCAGGAGCATCTGTGCGGCGCAGTGAGTCGCTCCCTGCAGGGCAGACTCGATAAAGCAGATTCAACAGCCATATGTTTGACAGATTCAAAAGTGTTCTTTTGAACATTTGATCAAACCTAGCGATCTTTTGGGACAGCAGGGTTTTGGCAGCAAACCATGACAGGCGTTAACATTTTTTCTCGTCGAGCTGCTGAGCCATAAATCAAAACCAACATGCACATCTCATCGGTATGCACACTCAAATGAAGCTGTTTATTGGTTTGACAGAAATATGTGCTCAGAGGTGTCTAAGAGAAGTTCTCTCTTCTTCTCCTCCATGACATGTGTTTCATGTAAGGAGGGTACAAACACACAAACACAGGCCGAGCAGTTAGAGGCAAGGTGTTAGCATACGGCTGTGAAATAGCTGATGTTATTGTAAAAATAAAACAGGAATGCTTCAGGGAATCCACCTCAGGTGAAGTCTGGATCATCAAAGTCAATGGCATAGAAAGTTTCACAGAGTGCCCCGAAACAAGAAAAACTTTCTCAATCCCCCTCTCCTTCTTCCACACAGCAGCTCAGCACAAAGCCTCAGACTGGAGATGCTGCCTCACCACCTCAAGCTTCCTAGGATCCTGATGGAAGTCAGCACACCCATATCACAGGCGAAATGTGAAGATGTGATCAGAACCTTTTTCATCCCACAGGCGGATCATTCAGATCCTGTTCATGAAAATCTCAAACACAGTTGTAACGAGGGACGGCCCTGGCAATGCCAAATCCTAACGGGCGCCTCTTTGACTTTCAGCTTCATTTTTGATCGTACAAGGACAGACGGCTCATGATGGTTCCCTCTCCTGGGAACCGGGGTCAGAGGCCTTCTCCAAGTCCAAAACAACAAACAAACATGTAGACTGGATGAGTAAAGTCCCTAAACGTGACAAAATAAAAATAATATGTGAAACCATCAACTGAAGATAAAAAAAACCAAGAAGCAGCAGTTTCCCCTGAGTCTCACAGAACCACACTGACCACTGAGCTGAACAAGTACATCCTGCATGTTTCAGAGTTTATTTCAGGATGGAATAATGCTGCAGGAAGCCAACAACATGGACATAAACTTAATAACATCCTCCCCTAAACATGGTGTTTAACTGCTAACAGATCAGCTCCAGTGTATGTAAACATGATGTATAGGATCAGAACACCTGGCTCTTCTCCAGAGACAAACCTTTAAAAAGGCGGGTAAGAACACACAGCGCTGTGACACATATCAGGAGGGTTCAACTCCTCTCTGCTACTGCAGCTCTGCAGCATCACTAAGCATGAGCCAAAACCACAAGAGAAGTCCTCCAGTCGGGAGCAGATGTTGCACAAACTCTTTTTCTGACACGTTCGGCTCGGGGTGTACGTCGGGACAACACACAGATTTTTCTGTAAGCTTTCAAACATTATAGCAACATGTGCAGCATAGATACACATGTCACACACATGCTGCACAGAACAGGAACGCAGCATGTGGATTGTTCCTCAAATATGAACACAGCGGTTTAAAAAAAACAAAAACAGTTTGAGTGTTTGATCAGATGAACGAGGACGCTTCATCGCTCAAATGAAGGCCTGACAAATTGTATTCACATGACCTCAAGCAGAGGTCAGAGCGTTTCTCTAACCAACGGTATTCAGAGCACACAGAAAACATCTACATGTCGTAAAGAAGAGAGAAAAACAACATCTGATCCATCAAAGGGAAATACAGCGAGCTACTGGACTGAGATGAAGAGCATGTTTGAAACTCAGGATAAAGAAATGTCAGTTTGTCAACTCGAGTGACACATAGCGAGAAGTCTCATCGGATCCCGTCTTTGTACTTTAGCATCTTAAAAAAGTCTGCCAGACTCTAGTGGACACTGGAGGAACTGCAGATCCACATACTTAACATTCATCTAGAGCTTTTGAAGCTCATCTTCAGGTTTTCACAACATGAACCGGGTTTCTAAAAATCAATGTGGACAGAAAAATGCAGATTTTGTCAAAAGAAAGTTAAGTTTGGAGATTTTGTTCTGCAAATGAAATGAATTATTTGTTCAACCATAACAGCTGTGATCTGTTTCTCTGCAGGCGGAGATCCAAACCTGCAATGAAACATTTTCTGCTCTCAGATCCATCACTACTTCTGGTGTGTGTGTGTGTGTGTGTGTGTGAGAGAGAGAGAGAGAGGACAGTCACCTGAGCCACTCTCTCTGAGGTACAAGGCTCCCTCCTATTGGCCGCTGAGGGAACAGAACAGCACACAGAGACACCTCACCAACCTTCCTGCCTGTCAACAGAAAGAGAAAAAAAACTCTGTACTGTGAATAACAATGTCCTCCAAACACTGGCTCCTGATTGGCTGAAAGCAGCTCTCGCTTTAATGGAGAGAGACGAGGCTGTGTGCTCCAGCCTGAGAGGAAGGAAGATCATCGAGACCTCGGCATGGCTCTGGTTTTCCCTCCTGCTTCAGAGTTTATTTAAATATATTAAAGTTCCCTTTTCTTGGAGTGAATGCCTGTAAACACAGGACGGTTAGAGATGTACTAAAGGTCATTCAGACAATGATTTATGTGCATCAACATGTATAAATATATTTGAATATGTAGAAGGAAGATAAATTCTGACATGTGAGAATGATGTTGTGTTTTATTTTGCAGAATGTCAGTGAGAGGGGCGGCCATTTTTTTTACATCTTCTGGATAAGCCTTAATTCTAGAGGAGCTCTTCTTGTTGTTTGTTTGTTTGTTTGTTGTGTATCAGTGGGTATGAGTGTGTGTGTGGGACCCTGCAGGATGAAAAGCCTCATGCTGGTGCTGATGGAGACCCTGAGCAGTCTGCATCACTGAGGACCCTTCACATCCCCTTCCCCTCGTTTCAGACGACCACCAGCTGAAAAGACGACGTTCAGAAACTCTTTTATTCCCTCTGAAACACGTTTTAAACACGGCGAGATAAACACTGCATGCTCGTGTGTTTTGACCTATTTATGGAACTTTGAGTGAGTCTTATTGTGTGAATGTTTTTATGTTACTGAGCTTCAACTGAAGGTCGTTCTCTGTCACTATGTGATGGGCAATAAAAGTTTTGAATCTTGAATTTTTATAAATAAAAGAAATTAAGAAAACATTGATTGATGCCACAGAGAACAAACAGATAGAATTATTACTGAATTAAACTTTTGGATGAAGTTTACCTTTTCTAACCTCCTGTCCTCCCCTTTCCTTTTCTTTAACTCAACTCTTTAATTCAACTCTTGTCACTCGAGTCTTTGTCAGAAGTCCTTCATTAAACACACAACATTCAAATCATTTAATTTAATCATCTGATTGTGTCTGTGTGAGTTTTAGAGTCTGCAGTAAGAAAACTCTTCTGATTGGGAACCGGTTAGCTGGCCTAGTGGTTAGTTTGCGCGCCCCATGTACAGAGGCTGTAGTCCTCCAAGCTGGCCCGTGTTCAGATCCAACAGAGGGTCCTTTCCCCACATGTCATTCCTCTCTCTCTCTCTGACTCTATCCTCTGTCCCATCTATAAATAAAGGAACAAAAAGCCCAAATATAAATCCATTTAAGTGGAAGAAAATGTTTAATTATTTTTTAATTACAGGTAAAAGTTTAAATCAATTCATAATTTATTCACATGAACAGAAACATCTGCTTTTTTTTGGACTGTATGTGTCTGTGTTTTTATTTCGTCTGTAGAAACTTTCACAGAGAGACTTTAAAGATTCAAAACATCAGGAGGAAATAAAAAATAAAACTTAACCCTGAACATGTCATTCAAGATGATGCGTTCACGGTCACCTCTTCTTACCCAACAGGAAGTCATGAAAGGAGATTATTTTAGTGACTAAATAAGAATTTAGTTCACATCCAGTGAAAAAAACAAAAACAAAGTGAGAAACTGCAGAAGAAGAGAAACGGAACATCAGGTGTGAAGACGCAGAGATTCAGCAGACCCCGGACCCGGACCCCGGGATCTCAGTCCGGAATCTTCGTTTTAAATACATAGCCTAATTAAAGCAAAACTATAAATTCATCACAGGACACTTAAAGCGGCCTGATAGGTTTTTATAGACTTCAGGAGAAAATGTGGACTGACGTAGGCCCTACCTGGAAACACGCAGAGTATATTATGTTGATATTAATTCACCATTACGTGTTTACTGACGTATTTAATTAATTTAGGATAGAATTTGTTGCAGCATTTAACAAAATAAAATCCTAATAATGATAATACTGAGTGAGCCTTTATTATCCACTCGAAGTAAATACAGCTGAATTCAATTTTTTTTTATTCTCAGAAAGAGTCCGAGCTCACTGAAGAATTTATTTAATCAGCATTTAACCAAAAACACCAAATTCAAATTTAAAGCACGCATGCGCAGCAGAGCTTTCGTTCCGTTAAATTTGATGTATTAGAATATTTTTGCATGTTTTCAGTTCATTCTGCAGCTGTGGGGCGCTGCTGAAGAGCTGCAGAGAGTTTGTCAGAGCCAACAGGAAGCTGCGATTTTGTTGTAAGGATTCAAATATGACTGAAAGAATTAAAAAAGGTTCAGGATGGTGTCATTTAATGTTTGTTACTGACACTGAAGAAAAGCGTTTTTCTAAAGCATCAAACGTTTCCTCATCATCTCTTTTCGTTGAATTTTATTCTATTTGCATTCTTGGACTCTGCAGCTTCAGTATTTTGAGATTTGAGTATCCGTGTATTTAAACTCTTCTCTCAGTACACCTGTCTACATGAACACGTGACCTGTGTTAATCTGTCGAAATCCCCGCAGCCCTTTCATTAAGTCATATTATTGTCATTAGATTTCATTTATTTAAACCCATTAGCTTCATTCAAATCCGATTCTCGTTTAAAAGAGGACAAAGAAATCATCAACCATGCGTTTACAAAGATTATTATAATTAGATAAATAAAAACACGCAAAGATGATTATAATGATGAGGTTAAACATCTGGAGTGTAAGCAGAGGTGGAGTGCAGGTATGCACAGGTGTACAGAGCAGGCCCGGATCTACGAGAGTACAAAAGGTCGCAATGCATCCTCAACTGAAAACACGCAAAAAAAACCCTATAAATAAAAAAATAAAAAAAATAACAATGAAGTCTTTCAAATGATAACAGTGACTCAGATCGTGTTTATTAAATACAGGATCGGAAGGTCATGAAACCTGCACGTGACCTGTCTGCTCTGGGACCACCTGAGAGACCCGTAACACCTGTACGGTATTTTTCTTTGCTGTCGCTGGTCACTCTGACTCTAATTGGCTAATACCAAATAATTAAGCACGAGTACTCCTTCAAGTCAGAGGCCGTTTATCCTCATGCTGACGTCATATTTACCTTTATTTTGAAAGGGAAAGACAGATGTTTGTCGTGTGTTTGGTTTCCCTCTTCACCTTCTTTGGTTTTTATTTCAGTTAATGATTCATGAAGAACCAGTCTGAATGTTTGTCTTCATCCCGGTCAGACTGGTTATATTGGACCGAGCTGGTGACCATCTCCGAGACAGCGTGGCGTCTTCTGCGTCATCACACACACTCGCACACTCGCACACTCGCACACACGCGCACACGCGCACACACACACACACACACACACACACACACACACACACACACACACACACACACACACACACACAGGAGCAGCTTCAAGGTGTGTGGTGGCCTTGAACTTGAGCTCATTACATCTGTCGGTCTTTCTGTCTGCGCCCCCCCTTCTCTCTCTCTCTCTCTCTTTTCGTGTTAAACTTGACCTTGACCCTCAGGGGCCAGGCTCCCCCCCCCAACAGACCACACTATGGGAGAGAGAGACTGTCTGTCTGGGAGGTGTGTGTGGGTGCGTGTGTGTGTCGGAGAATATTTATAAAGTATTCATTATTATAAGGAGGAATAAAAACATGAACAGTGAGAATCACGTGATGTTCATGACGTCATATTGACGCTTTTTTAGCTTTTTAAAACCTTTCTCCTTTTGAACGGAGCTGTTTGTCTTTGCTCTTTTTTCTGTTGGAATGTTTATTAACTATTTTCTTGTTTTAGTCTCCCCATCTTGTTGATTTGTTCTTTTGTATTTAATTCTCTTTAATTGTGTTTATTTATATCTTTAACGACCTCCTGATCCCTCCCTGTTGTTCCTTTATTATTATCTTTATTTATATTATTATTATATTCTCTCTGATTGTTCTGTTGATGTTTATTCTGTTGTTGTCCTGACTTCCTGCCTTTGCTGTGTTTGTCAAAGCGCTTTGTTAACAAGCTGCTGTATAAATAAAGTTATTTGAATTATTATTTTAATTATTATTAGAGTTTTATTCTGTTTTAATGAAGCAGACTCGCGACTCCTTTAAGATTTAAATAAATATTCATAAAAATAAAAATAAAACATCTTCATTGATGTCCTCTTCTTTCTGTTTCTATCTTCTCTGTTTGAAGGGTTCACGTTTCTTCTTTAAGCTCCTCAGAGATTCTCACGTGTTCTCGTTTTATCTCGTCTTTTATTTTTCATGTTACCGGAAGTTGGGACTTTGTTTTTAACATTTAGGGATTAAAAAAAACAGACACGAACAGAAAAATACAAAAAGCACAAATAAGAATAATAATTTATTTGCATAGGTAACAAAGAGTTTCACATCAGACAATAAAACAGAGAATAAAATCAGACTCTCAGAATAAAAATGAAATCACAGAGTAAAAGCCTTTTTGTTAAAGAATTTCAGTAGATAAATAAAACGGAGGACTGACTCTGCAGGTCGGATCTCCTCTGGCAGGTCTGGAGGCCAGTCCTGTCCCCCTTTAGTTTTCATCCTGGACCCTGGAGCAGCCAGCAGAGCTCAGTCTTCCCGCAGTAAGGGTCTGAAGCAGAAAGGATTTTAATAAAAACTACTGGAAACAGACAGGTGTGCAGAAGAGAAATGTGTCCGTCAACAACTTTAAGGTAAACTCCGGCTGCTCTCACCTGAAAACAAACTTTTATCATCAACCTCTCGGTACCAGACCTCCTTCAGGATGAACCTGTGCGCCTGGAAATGTTGAGACAGTGTGCGGGATTTTACCTTTGAATAAAAACTATAGAGGGAGAATAAATCTGAAAGCTCACACCAACATGTCCCCACGGTCACGGCCAGCTGATGTTTGGGTTTTTGTCGTGGAGAGGAACTTTAGTAAAGCATGTGAATGATACTCAGGACTGTGATCATTTATAGATGATCAGAATATGAAGCGAGTCAAAAACAGAAGGCCACAGGTCAGTTAGCATGTGCTAACCTCTGCATGCTAACTCACCATGACAACAGAGAATCCTTTACATCATGTCGAACAGTTTGTAGTTTTCCTAAAATGATTACCATAATTCAAACATGTTTTAAATAACATAAACATCAAAAAGAGTCAGACTGATAGGGCAGCAGCCAAACTCTGCACAGATCTTTTATTTATTTTGTTCAAAATGTAGATTTTTAGAGAAAAAGGGGACAAGACAAATGTTTGAAACTTTAACTTCATATTAATTCTTCATGTTTGTCTCATTTATTTGTGCATTTTTTTTTATCATTAAATAATGAATGTTGGACTGCATGAGGAAAAATAAGAATTAAAAAAACTTAAAAAGAATAAACTTAAAGAATAATGTTGAACTAACAGCTGATAGTTTTCTTTAAATGTCTATTTAATGAGTGAACATTAGAAAAGTTCAGTCAGGGATTTATTCATCTTCTTCTTTTTATCACTTCAGACTCCGCTCGGCTCCTCTACCTGCTTCTCCTGCACGAGCACGTTCACACCTGCTGTAATATAATATATATTGATTAAATAAATAAATATATATGAAGGAATGAACTCTAAAAAAGCAGCATACACTTCTCCTGCAGCCGCGTTCAGTCCCTGAGAACAGAGATAATGAAGCCACAGCGCAGCTCCAGATGATCTCACAAGACGGTTGACTTAAAATAAATAAATTCAATTCCGCTAAATTTAAAACGTAACACAGTCCCACTCTTTAGAGCACACCTGTCCAACACAGCTGATTGTCTGTGCAGGTTCTCATCCAGGCCATGGTACAGTCGAAGCTTGATCCAAAGCTAACTGAAGATGTTGAAGACGTTTCTCCTCCGAAAGGATTCTTCAGTTCTAAAGTTTGGATCAAGACTCGAAATGAATAAATCTGATTCTGATTCAAAAAGCTGAGCTGAACCTCTCACTCTCGGTTTGTCCACAGACATCACATGTGTGTGTGTTCATGTGTTTAGTGTCTCATATTTAAGAACCAAATACTAAATTAAGGGATGCTTTAATTTAAGGTCATATACAGAAAACATGGCGTCTAATACGCATCACACGCGCGCAGCTGAGACTGTGTTATCTTCATGATGACGTCATTCAGGCCTCAATTTGTTCATGCACTTGATTAAATATTGAACTGAGTGCAGAGACATGTTTGAACATTTACATCTCTGTGTATGTTAAAATAAGGAGGAGTCTGAGGTGAGGATGAAAACACTCAGAGGACATATCTTCAAGTCTTTTCTTTGAGGTTCATTCTTGCAGAAGGTGACAGTGAGAATATGTTTTCATCACCTCACATTTCTGCACGCATGAAAGAAAAACAGCACGAGGCGCCGGTCTCCTCTCCTCTCCTCATAAATGTAAATCCACCAGCAGACGGTGAAATGAAGACGCGGACCGTGGGTCAGAAGTGAAGGGAAAACCTTCATGCAGCTCTTTGAACCGAAGCCATTTTCTCTCAAATCTTAAACCCTCCAAATCTCCATAAACCCGCTTTACGCTCCCATTAGCCTGAAACTGAGAGAGAGGGAGAGAGAGAGAGGTGACCAGCAGAGTAAGCCTACAGTTATTCTACATTTAAAGGTTTCTTCTTCTTCTGCTGAAGGTTGGAAACATCCCCTTTAAGTTATGATTTCTTTTTTTATATTTTATGACAACTATAAACTTTTCCCCCTCGTGCATTTGGCAGCGCGAAGCTGCAACAGTCTTTACGTGTCCATAACTTTGAACATTTTACACACACATTTGAATATTTTGGGAAATATTAAAAACTAAATGTATTTTCTTCAACGTCAAATGTTTGAATTTGTTGTGATCATAATGTCCTTCTTGTGTCAGAGTAGAAATATCCTCACGGTCACATCCTCTTGTTTGACTTCATCATGCGCGCACAGTGTGCGTCTTTACGCACAACACAAAACATGTGAAGTGAATTTTTTGTTTTCTGAAACTCACGGTGACATCACGTCAACTCTTCAGGAGATCAGAGACTTCAGTCTGACATTAATCAGCAGCACGAAGAGCCTCAGCACGTTCACGGAGCTGCAGCGCTGCACGCAGCTCATGCCCCTCTCGTGCCACAGCTCGAGCCTCATAAAAACATTTTTCTTTGACAAGACTCTTCTTCTCCGCCTTTTTTCTCCATCTCATCACGTGATGATCCAGTCTCATCCAATGGACACGCTCCCTCCCTCCTCTCCTGCTCCCGCGGGCTCGTTGCGTCAAAGCTGCGGCTGAGATGTAACTGGGGGACCTCTCGGTTACCGGGAGTATTTGCCTCGAGCAAGCACCGTCAACAAACGGTGCAGCAGGGCGCGTGCTATGACAGTGCACGTGAGTGAGCAGGAGAGAGCTCAGACTGGAATCAATGCGTAAACCTGAGCTCCTCTTTCAGCAGATGTAGCAGCTCTGCGCGCGGTAGCAGGAAACAAAATCTGAGAGGAAACGGAGACGAACGGAAGCCAGACCGGGAACAGGAGCGCATATGACCGCCTCCCTGGTCCTCAACCCTCGCTGGCCAGCGGACACTGTGATGTTTGTGTATGACAACAACCTGGACGACCTGAACAAGAACATGGAGGGGCTGGTGGGCAGCGGAAACTTCGCCGCTAGCCAGTGCCGCAACATCATGGCGCACTCCGCGGCTGCCGCTGCTCTGGGCGGTCACCCGTCCGGTCTGGTGCACTCCTCGGCCGGGTACCCCACCGTGGATGTGTCTGCTTCCGGCTCCAGTGAGTCTGGAGCGTCCTCGGGGAAGCAGTGCGCGGCCGGACCGTGTCCTGCGTCGGCCGTGCCGCATCAGAGCTCCTCTGCCGCCACCGCGTTACCGTATGGCTACTTTGGTAACGGTTACTACCCGTGTAGGATGGGGCGGGGTTCCCTGAAGTCCTGCACGCAGGCGGCCGGCTCTCAGTACATGGACACCACGGTGAACTCAGACGAGTACTCGAACCACCGGGCCAAAGAGTTCGCCTTCTATCACGGCTACCCGAGTCCGTACCAGTCCATGGCCAGCTACCTGGATGTGTCGGTGGTCCAGACTCTGGGCACCGGAGAGCCGCGCCATGACACCCTACTCCCCATGGACAGCTACCAGCCCTGGGCTCTGACCAACGGCTGGGGGGGTCAAATGTACTGCTCCAAGGATCAGGGACAGGCCGGACACCTGTGGAAGTCCGCGCTGGCAGGTAAGACACGTTTTTAATGTCGGTTCAAATGTGGTATCAAAACTATTTTTTATAAAACGATGCTCAGGCCCACTCACGTGATGGCACAAAGTGAGTGAACTTAATGTTATTATGATCCATTCATTGAGTTTCCTTTTAATTAAACACATCTGATGACATCATTTAGATGCTGTAATTATTGAACAAAGTCTTTACGCATGTTGAACACGGAACGATCTCAGCAGTTTGTTTTATGATCGATCTTTCCTCGAACATTGTGTCTGAGCTTTTTGAGCAACTGGTGCGTAAAATGAAAACAAGGTGTTTGATTTGTAGGTTAAATAATAATTCAGAGATTATGACCTGTCACCGTAAAGTGCAACATTAATATTTAGATTTGTTTCTGTCTCTTCATGCTAATTAAGTCCATTCATGAATGTAAAGGTCATGTGTTGCCTCGAGTGTAAACCTGATAATTACTGAGAGACTAAGAGTCGTGTTGTGTTGTTAGCAGAGTGATAAAATAAACTCAGCAGGTTTATAATGATTCATAACTACCAGCATAATAATCACATAGCAGTGGGCTCTTACTTGAGATTTTAAACGAAGAGTTCATTTTGGAAAACGAATACATCTTTTGATTTATGAATCACACACACATGGAATCACTCGTGCTATAAAAATGACTCAACCTAAACATTGAAGAGGATTAGAGAATCCATTGTTACGTGAATTAACAGAAATGAACGTTTATTTAAGGACAGAGTGTGCAGCTGCATGCTCGTGCAGAAGGCAGACATCCACCATGTTGTTTGTCTGTCGCAGCATGGCTGACCAATCAGCTGCAAGCACAGACCCTCCGTCTTCATTAAGCACACAGAAACCTCAATGCACGCTCGTGTGTGTGATAGTAGTTCTGTCCCGGTGTGTGCAGCCCCCCCTCAGCCCGCATGTCCCCCCCCCCCCCTCTTCTCTCTCACAGATGTGGTGGCTCATCAGCACGACGGCTCGCCTTTCCGCCGCGGCAGGAAGAAGCGGATCCCGTACACCAAGGTGCAGCTGAAGGAGCTGGAGAAGGAATACGGGGCCAACAAATTCATCACCAAGGACAAGAGGAGGAAGATCTCCGCCGCCACCAACCTGTCGGAGCGGCAGATCACCATCTGGTTCCAGAACCGGAGGGTGAAGGAGAAGAAGTTCGTGGCCAAAGTGAAGAGCAGCGCGCCGTAGCATGCAGGCTCGCGCGCTCTGGACGGTTAAATGAAGGATCTGGATGTGTCTGTGTGTGTTAAACATGAAGAATGAACCGACAGACACCATACACATGGAAAATAAATGAACTCGATGGTACTCCTGATGGACTGGGGCTGTGCGTAAAAGCGCGTGTCAAGAAGAAAACAAATTTAAAAAAAGGACATAAAGGAGAAGAAGAGAACCAAAGCCCTCTTCCTGTACATACAGCACCTTCCTGCCTGCCTCGATGTAACTGTCTGTCTCCTGTCTGTGTTTTACTGTCTGTCCGTGTTGTTCGTGTAACACACTATATGCTGTTCATACTGTTTATAACGCCTGTAAACCAGTAATCCCAGTACTCCCAGTATAGTGCATCACTTAATAAACACCTTTAATCCCGATGGAGTCTCCAGTAGGTCTCATATCTTTGAAAACTTTGGGATCGTGTAAAGTCCTTCTGGTCGCCTCCTCCTCCGTGAAACTATTCCCGTAAAATGTGCAAACAAATCCGCACTCAAAGGCGGGAAGACCGGACAACGAGCAGAGAGTGCACGTGCAGATTAAAACGTGTTTATGAGAGCGTGAACATCACCACAGCAAAGATATCTGTTTCCTGCTCTCAGTCCGCAGACCCGTGGGAACAAAAAGTGCTAAACTTTCATTTAATTAATTTATATATTATATGGAGCTGCTGGAAAAAGAGAAAATGTTAATTTAGGAATTATTTTGATGAACATGTTGCATCTATAAATATCATAAATAACTGTTGTGTTTGTTACATGTAGGAAAGGAGACATGAAGCTAATCAGCGCAGAAAACGTTCTTTTTTCTTTAATTTTTCAAGTTCAGTTTTAAAATGCGCTCGTGCATCTTTGTGGAGTTTTATAAAGTTAAGTTTATGGTCATTATTTACCTGAAATATAAATCTGTGAAAAAGGAGAATTTATAACCGCATGAGCAGTAAGAATTAAAGGTGTAGGAAATAGTATTCTCTATTTGAGGGACTTCACGTGCTGGTTTGGTAACTTAATTCAATAAAATAATTTAAAACAATTTCAAACTAATCACTTATGTATATCAAAAGTTCTGTAATGTTTCTGCAGCTGTCTTATTGAAAAAAATAAAATAAATGTAATGTTTAAAATGAAGATTTATTAAATTCATTCAGAGTTAACATTTTTTAATTATAAATTACAAAAAAAACAACAGTTAATAAAAATAGAGATCTTAACATGTAGATATATATTTGTATTATTTATTCATTAAGGGAAATTGAGCCAAACACTTAAACATTTCTAAATTAGATGTTCGAATTGAAAAATCATTTAAAAAATGTTTTATGCAAAGGCACTGCGCATGTGCAGACAGTCGCAGGTAAATAGAAGAGACTAAGAGATTAAGTGTGTATCGTCTGATCGACCTCCTTGTAGTTTACATTGTGTGTGTGTGTGTGTGTGTGTGTGGGGGGGGGGTGGGGGTGGGGGGGGGTGTTTTTGTGAGGAGAGAGAAAGAAGCCCTTGACCTTGAGAGTCACGTCAGCAGCTAAAGCCTCGTTTACGACAGCAGAGCGACACACACACACACACACACACACAAATACACACACACACACACACACTCTGTTGGAGGGTTTGTGGGTCACCAGCAGCGGCAGCAGTCTGGCTCAGAGGAGTTATAATTTCCCACAGAAACCTCGTGTCTTAAAAACCTCAGAAATGTAACATCAAGCATGTGATCAACATCAGAAAGCAGCGCGTGAGTTTGATGAATTTAATTATTATTTTTATTTATTTTTTTAAATCCTCAATCCTGAGTATTTTTTGAACGAATACATCGAGTTTGACATCAGAGTCTCTCTGTGGATCTGTAATAACAACTCAGAGCACCGCGTGGACTGTGTCTGTGTCTGTGTCTGTCTGTGGATCGAGTTAATTATCTTTATCGCCACTCAGACAGTCTCTGATGATCCGGGGGAGCACGGCCACAGAGAATCTGCACATTAAGAAACGTTTATTTTTCAGATTATTAATTTGAATTATTCCTGAAAGAGAAACAGACCATCGATCAGCTCCAGGTAAACTTTGTTTAAACATGCATGCGGCGTTGCAAACCCTCCTTACAGTTTATTTAAATGTAAATGTTTGAAAGCTGCTCATGCTGTCTGCTGCGGACTGACAGTCAGACAAACAGAAATATAAATATAGGATACTACATTGAGAGAAAATCACTCCAGACAAATTAATAAAATAAAATAAAAATATGTAATAACACATTCTTACAAAGGAAATCTTCTACCAAAAGAAATGAGAATTTATCCAACATGGTGATGTTGGTCTTCTTGGATTGTGATCGATGTCTCTAAACACGAGCACTTAATCCACCGTTTCTTTCTCTTCATAGTAAATGATTGCAAATATATTTGTTTTTAACTTTCTGCTCTTTTTCCGGATTCTGTTCCTCTTTTTTCAAATGTTATAAAAACCAATCGTCGCCCCTTTCTTATCTTTTTAATCGTTTGAGTCAAACAAGAGATCTGAAATATCTTTTGGAGTATCAAAGATCCAAACTGGTAACCAAAATGATTATAGTTGTTTTAATTGTTGTCCATTATTTTAGGATTTCAGAGCTTAAACCGGGAAAAGTGTTAAATATTTCACTTCTTCTATTTTGTGGATTTTTCGCGACCTTTTCCTCCAGCAGCAGCAGCTCCTCTCCGACCCCCCTGTGCACCACCCCTCTTTCCTCTACTCATAATACAACATTTAAAATAAAGACATTAGCAGTGAAGTCGTTGCTTCATGTTGTGGTGACATTTGAAATGTTTAACTGAAATATTTAAGGTGCAGTCACGGTGAATACTCGAAGTTTACGGAGAGCAGCAGGATTTGGTGCCTGAAGGGAACATTTAAAGACAGGTAGAAACAATCACAGGACTGGAGTGTTGCATTATTGCGCTACATGAACAGAATGCATATTTATATTAAAATATCCGCAGATTTCTTTAAAACATGATCTCTCTCCTGCAGCGCGTGCTGCTGTTTCTGCGCATGTCTGTTGACCTTCGCCGTAAAGCTCCCTCTCTGCGTCGACCTTCAGTCAATTCACACATTACGAACTTGACCGTCATCATTTTTCTGCTGCTCAGTTTGTAAAGAACCTCAAAATGTCCTGAAGATCCAGAAAAAGAGGGACGGAATGCGCATGTGCGAAGTTGTCTCAAACTATGACATGATCACCAGGCCTGAAGAGAGAACTCCTCATGTATGTGTCTGTGATATAATAATGTAAAATAGTAATAATAATAGTATAATAATGTAATATAAAGGGTCTGTTAGGGATTTACTTTAAATATAAAGTGTGTTGATGGCTGAGCTGCGGCGGATAAACGGGATGAAATAAAATGTTTAAAAGTGGAATCATGGTTGAAATGTGACATTTAAACAGTTCAGTGAAGTGATCATGAAAGGCAGAGCAGGAAACATGAACCAACCTGCAGAGACATAAAGGAGTGCACCACATGTCACGTGCCTGTAGGATTTATAATCATGCAAAAAATAAATAATTTGATCTGATATTAAATTAAAAAGGAAGCTGGAATCTGGCCAATAAAACAGGATTTCATCTCCTTTACAGTGTGTGTGTGTGTGTGTGTGTGTCGGGCCGTTAAACATTAACATTGAACTTGACAAACGGCGGTGTGCTCTGCCGGCCTGTTGACTCTCTTTACGGCTCCGTGTCTGTCCTCCTTTAAAACCAACAATACGGACGGAAGCCCTGAAGCCCATAAAGCTCTGTCTCCCCTTTAGTCCAAATACCAGAGAGGAGGAGGAGGAGGAGGAGGAGGAGGAGGCCTGCAGACCATCGTGCCTCTCGTGTGGTCTCATCAGCTCTACTTTGACCTTCCTTCATATTTTCAGCTCAGATCTCTAACTGAGGAGATTTTTCTGTTTCTGCTGTTCGGTGCATTATCCTGAAAGTGTTAATACACTTCTACACTCACAGAATATTAGAAACACCTTTAGTACTCCTGCAAACTAAACCGTAGACAAACAGCCTTTAAACACAGTCACTAAAAATTAACAATTATCATAAATGTCAGGGAGCTGGCTGCACGAGCCGACAGATGAATTTAGAACTCCATTCGAAAATAAAAATGGCGGTTGGATGTTTTTTGAACTTCTGCAGAGGAGGTGAAGGATGGATTTAATAAATTAAATTTCATCCCAAAGGATTTCACACCAAAAAATAAATAAATAAAATGACCTTCATTGAAACATTCTGATTCTTCAGAATAAAAAATGATATTTAACATTTTAACATAATTTCATAAAAAAGGCAGAGGGGAGAATTTACAGTCTATCTCTACTACTCTAACTTCAGAATCAGATTTATTGGCTAGGTATGCTTAAACACACACATGGAATTTAACTTGGGTGAACTGAGGTCTCTTATGTACAGGTACAACATTAAATATCACCAAAAAACACAAAATAAATAAATACTAAAATGTACATGACTAAATAAGAAACAGTGCAGTGGTGAGAGGTGCAAAAGATCCTGAAGTAACATGATGATACATTTTTAAAATTATGTGACAGATGGGTTAATTTACATGAGGTAGAGTTTTACAGTATTTACATTAAAGGTGTGCTTACATTGATAATTTAGATTAAATAATATATATATATATGAGTACATTCACACTCTGAATGTTTAAAGTTCATCAGAGAGACAGACTGAGGGTAGAAACTGTTCTCATGTCGGGTTGTTTGGACGTGCAGAGATCAGTGCAGAGATTCTGATTATAAACGATGTGACCTCGTCTTTCAGTGAGAATAAACTGATTATAAATGATCTGTTTTTAGAGGCACCGATAGAGAATATGAAATAAAGGCTTTTGCAAGGGAACATGACAGATCCATTACAGAGGAAGGTTTTAGTTTTTCTCCTGAAGCTTCAGGGCAGAAGTCTTTTACGAACAGGGTATTTATTTATCTTCCCTACGTCCAACAATCTGAGTAATCGTTTCTTTACAAGGTTACGTTTTTAAATCAATGAACAATAAATACGATCATCTAGACAACATCACCACAACAACAGTTCTTTGATTTAGTCAAGTTTAATACTCAAATGGAGCAAATAAGCGAGGAGAAATAAAAGAGGCTGCCTGGATCTATCTTAAATATAATCAGAGTCCAGGTTCAGGTGTTCAGTTTTCATTTCTAAATATAAAACAAACGTGTGTGAGTAAAATGAGCCGCGCAGTGAGACGGCTTCAGGCTGCGGAGACGCTCCCCCAACAAGGAACTGAGAAGGTCAGAGGTCAGCGAGGCCGCTCATCTGAAGCTTCATGGGACACATATTCATATCCTCACTCTGGATGTGACAGGATAAATAAATAAATAGATGACCGATGATTGGAGCTCAGTCACAGATTCCCGTCGACTGAAGCAGAGATGTTGGCGAGTTGCTTTGACCTGCTGCGGCTGTAAAGTGAATAGACACGGAGCACTTTACATTCCTGCATGCAGACAGCTGCAGAGAGACAGAGAGTCAGAGCTCACCTCATGGAGAAACTCAGTATTCACAGGATCCAGGAGGAAATGTTCAAGGTTTTAAAGTAGAATAAACCTGAAGGAGGAAATCTGCAGAATGCTGCACTGCCAGAGTTAAATGATAAAAAGTCTTCTGACGACTCAAAGCGCTTTTACACCGCAGGTCACACAAACACATTCACACACTGATGGTATGGAGTCCATCAGTAACTCATCCATTCACACACCGCAGCGGGAGTAACTCAGGGTTAAGAGTCTTGCCAAAGGACAAATCGAGATGTAGCTGCAGGAGCTGGGGATCGAACCCTGACCTTCAGGTTGAAAGATGACGACTCTACCACTGAGCCATGCAGTGATAAAAGATCTCTGACCCAAGAGTCTGCAGGAATCATCAGCAGCATGTGAGAGAGAAAAGGGAAACGACCTGGTCATCATGTATTTTATCAGGTCATTCTGCAGGGGAAGAAGAGGTTATAAAGTAAAGCCGTGATTGGCTGATGTCAGCGTGTTACAGAGACAAATTTCAGTCATTCTGGGAAGAGAGCCAATCAGAACTCAAGCTGCGATCACAAAAGCTATGCAAACAGCTGGGAAGGGATGACATTAAGACAGAACTCAAATGAAGGTCTGGAACTAAAAACAGAGGAAATGTATTTCTGCAAATTAGACGGCTTTTCTCTGTTTACACACAGAACAGTACTTACTAACTTTACAGCTGCAGTTCCTCCAGTGTCCACTAGAGTCTGTCTCCTGCAGTGAGTCAGTCCCCATAGAGCCCCATGTTAAAATGTCCAACTTTACAGCTGCAGTTCCTCCAGTGTCCACTAGAGTCTGTCTCTGTCTCTGTCACTTAGCGTCATGTTGTGCACCGTGTACGTGTAGTAAAAAGTGAGTATACTCAGGGCTTTAGGGGGCGTGGCTTCCCTCACACTGACCTGACACCACAAAAAATAATTAAAGAACGAGAAATGAGCGGCATTTCTTTCATTTCTACTTTCTATTATGTTCTTTTTGACTGAGGTTTACAAGACATGAGGAGAGGAAGAGAAGACACGCCCCTTCTCTCTCTCACACACACACACACACGCACACACACACACACACACTGACCTCCCCAGAGAATACTTTATGCTTCAGACCAGGAATGTAGGACTGAGGCTCGTTTTTCTGTCTCAAGTTCATGTCCAACAGACCCCCTTCCTGAAACACACTGAAACACACACACACACACACACACACACACACACACACACACACACACACACACACACACACACACACACACACACACACACACACACACACACACACACACACACACACACACACACACACACAGAGACTCTTTCCCTGCCGTTTTTACCACCTTCCCCCCCCCCCTCTGTGTCTGCACTGTGGAGCGTCTTTTTGTTTCCCTGTTGGACTCTTTGCAGTTGAACTTGAGACAGACAGACAGCTTGTAAACTGTTAGTGGTCTGGCCTCTGTCTGGTCTGGAATGGCCTGGAATGGCCTGGGGGGGCCAAAAGGGCGGGGAGCTGGACACTAAGGCTAAATGATCCTGGTTTAACACAAACACCTTCCAATGAGTCCAGGAGTGATCCGCACACAACAACGTAAACGATGAGATATACACACGGGATGTTCACACGTCACACACACATTTTATTTTCAGTCTGATCTGTGTGAAAACATAAAACACAAAGAGTCCGCCAGTCTGAGAAAAAAATGAGTCCAGAGTCGTTATTGGACTACAAACGGACGTCTTGCTAAACTAAACTTTCAAAAAGACACAGATAGATGCAGTCAGGAGTGTGTGTGTGTGTGTGTGTGTGTGCATGTTTTTGTGTGTGTGTGTGTGTGTGTGTGTGTGTGTGTGTGTGTGTGTGTGTGTGTGTGCATGCCTTTGTGTGTCTGTGTGCATGCCTTTGTGTGTGTGTGTGTTATGTCTTTTACAACTCCAGAAGAAAAGGAAATACCTGTAAACACAGCACCCAGGCTTTGTTGGAGGCCCGTCCGGCTGTGTGTGTGTGTGTGTGTGTGTGTGTGTGTGTGTGTGTGTGTGTGTGTGTGTCTGTGTCTGTGTCTGTGTGTCTGTGTGTCTGTGTCTGTGTGTCTGTGTCTGTGTCTGTGTGTGTGTGTGTGTGTGTGTGTGTGTGTGTGTGTGTGGCTTGTGATTGGCGGGTGGATATGACATCATGCCGTGGTGTAATAAATTCAGTGCTAGGCAGACTCTCCTCCTGCGTCTAAAACTACGGGAACAAGAAAGGTCCATTATTCTGATTTAGAGAAACGTGTCGTCTGTCTGTGTTTGTCATCACAGCTGATGTTTAAAGGAGGAATGATGCAGACATGCTGAAACACAGAACCTGTGTGAGCCCACAGCCGGGCTGCTCGTCTGAGGGACGGCCTGCCTGAGGATCTCAGACGAGCTGCATCAGTGTCTTCTTGTTATCTTTGTTTTATCCCTGATGTTTGTTCTTCTGTGAACTTCAGTCAGTCTTTGAGTTGTTTCTATTTTATTCTGTTTTGTTGTTTGATTAATTTGTTGTTTTATTTTTATGCTTTTAAAAGATTTTATTGTTTTTTATATTGTGTAAACACTTTGTGACGCTGGTTTTGATAAGTCTTTTGTAAATACACTTTATTATTTTATCTGTATTTTATATTTAAATAAATACATTTTTACAATTTTTAGAACTTATTTTTTTATTTATTTCTGTGTGTCCGGTACGTAGAGCAAATAAAGACACCTTTGACTTCACAAACACAAAGAGTCAAGGTCGAGCGGGCAGTGGACGCACAGATTCCTCCCCACAGAGGGTGAGACTCGATGTTAGACTGTCAGTGAAGGAAAACATCCTCTAAAGTTACTACAACCTTTTAGGACTAAAATGCATTTATGCAAATGTTATCAGAACATTTGGTCAGTTTGTGTGAATGTTTCATGTTATTATTTTAACGGACAGAAACAGAGCCGTGGTTACTCTCAGACTGAATGGAACGCCAACCAACAGTCAGTCACAGACGCAAACAGAAACCTTATAAATCTGTGTGTGTGTGTGTGTCTGTGTGTGTGTGTGTGTGTGTGTGTGTGTGTAGCTCGTTTGTCTGATTTTCTCCCTCATTTAATGTTGGACTTCATTAAGTTAACCACACCGCTTGTTAGCACGACTTAATCACCGTCTTTGAGTTTATTTAGCCGTTAGCACAGAAGCTAAGACGTAAAAACTGTGATGGAGAACAGCTGCACGCAAACATTTGTGTTCGTCTCGCCGAGATCAACGTTTACAAAACAGCAGAAAAGAATCATCGATGTACGAGAATAAAAACTGGAGGAATATGAGGACAGAGAGAGAGAAACTCTCTCACTCAGGACAACTGGCTTTGGCACCAAGTCCTTAAAGCTTTCTGAAGCGTCCCAAAGAGAATCTTGCGATCCGCTCACTCACTGCTTCTTTTCAGTCTCATTTTAACAAGAAGTTTGAATTGAAACATTTAAATCAGACTCAAACTGCTTCAGAGAGAGAGAGAGGGATCTCTCTGTCCTCAGTTTACTCTTTTATCAGTTTTTATCTTGAACTCAAACTGAAGCTCTTAGACTGTTTTAAATCAGCGTCCTCTAAACTCCCCGATACGAGCATCACATGTCTCTAACAAATAAATTATTATTAAATGATACAGCTGCATGACGGGTCACATCCACAGAGTCTCAAGTTCAAGTCCAACAGACGGTGATGACCCCACACACACAAAGATACACACACACAAAGACAGACAGACAGACAGACAGACAGACAGACAGACACACACGCACACGCACACGCACACACATGCACAAACACACACACACTGTGTTGGCATGGTGATAAGAAGCAGATGTTTGTGCAGTCAGCTGACCTCAGAGGAGTCACTTCCTGCTCTGACCGCCATGTTGTTTCTCTCGTAAAACTGTTAAAGGAAGAGGAGACTTCCACCTGGGTGGTTCATTAACACCTGTGTGTGTGTGTGTGTGTGTGTGTGTGTGTGTGTGTGTGTGTGTGTGTGTGTGTGTGTGTGTGTGTGTGTGTGTCTTTTATTTCTATGTGTGTTAATCGGGCTGACGTTGTGTTTCTGTCTGTTTGAGTTTTTCAAAAACAACATAAAAGCAGTTAGCAGAGAAACGAGTCGAGAGGTGATTTTATGTTTTCTTCTGTTTCCTGTAAATGAGTGAACGCTGTAACCCCGGTGAGGTCAGAGTGGAAGAATGGATGTACAAAGTGTACGGAATCAGTTAAAGGTCAAGTTCACGTCTGTTTGTGGAAACGAGTTGCAGCTGCAGGAATATTTTGTGCACGAGTGAAAGTTTGAAAAGGTGAATTTAAACAAACAGCTTTCACATCTTTGTGCAAGAATTAACAGAAATATTACCAACTGATGCATCACACCAGAGAACGATTAACCCTTAGAAAGTCAAGTCCACATTAACCAAGACCAAGACATACCCGAGACCAGAGTGCTCCGACACCGGGTCAAGACCAGGACCATAAATATTATTTAAATCATCACCTTGTGTTTAGGGGGCGTGTCACTCAGTTGCGGCCGTAACCTGGGGATGAAAATCAAACTACAAAAGACTTGAAGTTCAGGTCACGTACCTGACTGATGTGGTCCGTGAAGGTGGCCACATGGGGCGGCTTCGTGGAAAGAAAGAGAGAAAAAGGGAAATGATGAGGACAAGAAAATCTTTTACTGAATGCGTCAGGAAATGGGACATACATGTTCTTAAAGGTGAAGAAATGAGTCATGGTGCAGCATGAACACAATAAGAGAAGGTCACTAAAGGTCACTAAAGGCCACTGGATTTAAAGGAGGAGGTGATGCAGTATCTGTTAGTGATGGTCGTCTTTGTTAAGATCTTAAGTTTCTAAATGAAGCTCAATCAACGCTCGAAGGGTTAAAGAAACGGCCGAGATCAGAACTCCTGTAAAAAACTGAGCGACACTAAAGTTATTTAAATTAACGAGTTTCACATGTGACTCTGAACTCTAACATTTAAATGTTGAATTCATGACCTGTATTTAAAGTAAAGAGAGACGTGTGGAAGGTCTCCAGGTCGGTCTGCTCCGACACACAGAACAGAGAAGTCGAGTAATGATGAAGATTTACATAAACGGAGGATTTATTTTATCTTCTCCTGTCGACTTAATTTATTTTAAATAAAATTAAATAAACAGATCAACATCAGATCAGATATGAAATTATATTTTATTTTGACTAAATAAATGTTCATTAAAACTGTTTTCTACAGATTCTGAAAGGACGATCAGACGGAGCCGCTGAAGTCTGAGTCTAAAACAAAAAAACATGTTGTGCACAAAATAATTTATTTTGATCATTTTTGGGACTTCAGGGCCTCCGTAGTGAAGAGGCCCTGAAGTCCCAACATTAATGAGCTTGAGATAAGCAGGAACAAGATAATAATGATATTAACAAAGGGGCGGGGTTTATAAGTTACAGAGTTTTAGTGTTTTCAGATAATATTATGGGATGTTTGTTGCACTGCAATAAGTAAATAAATTAAATATAAATGAATTAACTTGTGGGCAGCGTGTGTGTTTTGTGTGTGACTTTTTGGGACTTCAGGGCTTCCGTACACAACAGATCCACAAAGACAACATCAGGAATAACGGCGTGCAGAAATCCACAGCTCGAGTGAAAAACAGAAGATTCTTCACCGAGCCAGAGGTGGAAACAGACACAGCTCGCTAAAGTGTGTTCATTTAAATAAAGAGTGGTGAAGTGCATTGTGGGTAAAATACATATTAAACAATTATGATGACTTTAAAAAAAAAATTAAGAGACGATTTAATAAACGTAAATTATTTTGTGTGCACAATTTAATTTTGGTACTTTTTAGGACTTCATGGCCTCCGTAGTTTTGGATGTTATTATTTTAACGGCTTTTTATTTATGAAGGCTGATGCATAATTTCTGGATCCAATTTAAACAGAAATAAATTTAAATAAGACTCTTTGTCAGGTGGAGGAAGTGTCTCCTCTGAGTTTGGAGAAGAGCTTCAGTCTGCAGACGTAAGATTCAGACTTGTCAGTGTTAAAAAATCATTTATAATGAATTAAAAACCAGATCAAACTGCAGGCTGCACTGTAAAACATGATGGGAGGTCATATGAGTCATACTGATATGATTTTAAATTCAATGCAGCCAAGAAGAAGAAGGCGCTCAGGATTAACTGGTCTAGTGTTTAGCTCTCTTTCTCCATCTAGTGGTCGTTATAGTGAACTGCGCCCACAGGAGACAGGACGGGGTCTCTCCACTCATGAAGGCAATGTGAGTGTGACTCTGTTTGATGAAACAAGGATTTAGAGGCTTCTCCTCCTCTGGTTCAGAAGTTTATTATGAAGGAGAAACTTTATCGATCCACTGTTCTGAAACTTTTCACGATCATGATAATTTATTGAAAACTTTATGATCGCTTCCCTGCTAAATTAATCGCATTTACACCAGACTAAGCTGTGTCCATGTTGGCATGGAGGATTCATTTGAAAAAAATAGAGAAGGTGACCACACTGCAAGATACTCCAGACTTCAGGACACAGTTGGCTATGATCAGGGTCTTAAAGTTTCCATACCTTAAGTGTGATTTTAACAAGAAGAGATCCATCAGAGAGTTGAATGTGTCATGTTGTCAGTATGTGGAGTTAGGACTGTAAATATAGATGATTATGGAGGACAGGATGCTTGCAGAACTTTTACCCAATAAATGGAGATTTTTATATTTCGTATGTTTTTATTAACACATTTGGAACATTTCGAATTATTTAACACAGAAGGCGAAAACAACGTGAGAGTTTCTCAAACAGGACAAACATCACAGGTGACACCTTACCTTCTCTGTGCGCGAGCTTTAACTGACGCCTCGCGCCGGACACGCAACACCTTTTTAAACCTGTAGCCCCTCCCACTGGGCGTTACGATCAAGTTAAAAAAACAAAACACGATTTTATCCTTAAATAAATCCTTCAAAGCTTCTCAAACCTGAAAACAAATCACACCTGGATTATTCGAACTTTCTCTAACTTCTATTTTAAACTTTAACTCCTTATTTCCGGTCAATTTTAATACAACAAACCAGAGACGTCATTCTGCAGACCACGTGACCATAAAAGCGCGCGAGACTCACCTATATAACAGGTGGAAATGATACGGCTCGGTTTGCTCAATCCAAACATGGCGGGAGAATGCGGAGCGGAAGTGGAACACACCTGAACAGGTAAGCGGAGAGGAAGTTTAAGTAAATGTTTGCGTGATGTGCTGAGTGTACCGAACTCGTTTGTACTGAATCCTTTGCAGAAAGGAGGAGAGAGTTAAAGTTTGTTTCTTCTCTGTGACTCCGGGAGAGTTCAGAAATGTTTGGTGTGCGTGTTTCCGTGTTTTTTGCGTGGGATTCCCGCAGTGAGTCCATGATGCGGCCTCTCCTTTGCACATAAATCATTCTGTGATGTGAGAACTATATTTAAACTTAAAAGGCTGCTGCATGGGTGTTGGAAAAACGTTTTTTCATAACTTTTGTAAATAATTATTTCATCTGATGTTCCGCAGAAGCTGTTGAAGAAGTCTGAGGCACTACAGATTCCTAAACAGGCCTTCATCAGGGCAGGTTATTTAAACTCTCTCTGCTTTAGTCCTCAAACATTTGTCACATGTTCGTGTTAGATTACTGTTTCTGTGGTTGATTCTGTGCTCGGTGGTGAACTGTTCATAAACATCAACGCTGTGTCTTTATTATAACCTGCAGAATAACTTTCAGCTACATTCACAAACATCTCTGATCATTAGAACCTCATGTTTACATCCTGACATCAGGGAAACAGTGTTCATGTTTTATTTTAGACCAGTCAGGAGAGAAAACTAAAGCGCACATGATTAAAATGATTTCTTTCTTCTGCACAGTGAGGTTAAATGTGTTGCTACATGAGACATTTGAGAATTAAAATATAGAGGTAGGAATATGAGAAGAAATGCAATGATGAGAAGGAGTTTATGAATAGTTAAAATAGTAAATCAAGAGGAAGTGGATTGAAAAACAGTTAAACCAGTAAAACCAATTTAAAGTGACAGAGGAGGATTTTAAACCCAGAGCAGCATCAGCTGATCCACTACAGCTACACCGTTTACATTCATTACACACCGTGCACAAAAGAAATGTCTCTATACAAAAGTTGTTGAGAGAGTGTAACCCAAACCCCATATCGGTGTATACAACTCACCTGTTTACATTATATTAAGGTTTAAAGGGATGTAGAATTAAGGGGTGTGGCCTCTTTTAGTGACAGGTGACAGGTGGTAGCTGCTAGCTGTCTGCTAGGTGTCCCCTCAGCTCATTCAGTCCCTGACCTTTAACCTCTGGGCTGTGTTTGTGCTGTTGGAGCTTTTTGGAGATTTGTTCATGTAAATATCAGACTAATAATCTGTCTCTCTGTGAGCTTTATTGGACTAACAGACCGTCCAACAAGTCTGAGCTCCACTTTTTACAACCAGTCACATTAGAACTTTATTTTGTTTACATGTTAGCAACAATTAGCAGCTAATCTGAGTCTGTGAGAACGAAACTTGAACTGTTAGCTCGTTGAATGTTTGTCATACTTTCATTTATTCTTGGCAGCTGGAGCATCAGAGTCAGGAGTTAAGAGAGGAACGCTTCTTTTGCAAAGAGAAAGAACGTTTTGAGTCAAATCTGTTTAGCTTTGATGACTTAGCGTTAGCTCTTCAGCGCTAACCTCTTGTCTCTTCAGGCTCCAGAGAAACAAAGATGGCAACCGAAACGCCAAACTTGAGGCTCTAAAATGGCAGTTTTCAAACCGATGGTTGACCTCAGAGTCGGTACAGTTTTTAGTCTGGGCTCTGGTGTGATGCAGGCGAGACCAGCAGAGAGCAGACACCAGGCCGCCCTTTGACTCATTCTCAAGGTCATATGAGAGCGGTTTGGGGTGGGGTGCTGCAGGGTCCCTGACTTTATAGAGCCCAGAATAAAACCCTGATCACTGAGGGTTTTCTATCTGCCTCTCGTCCTCGCCTGCGTGACGGCTCGGCCACTCGTTTTTCACAGAAAGCCGCGTTTTATGGAGCGGCGGCCTGCTGACGGGCAGCGAGCGTGTGTTCAGCAGACTTTAATTGTCTGTTGGCGCCAATAAAAGAGCCGGTGAAATACACAACCGTAAAAAAGGACTGCAGGCCGGAGCCCCGGTGCATTCTGGGAGTTAGAGGGTTTTGATGGTGAAGAGATCAGACAAAGAGCCGTCGCCTTTAAACGTAAACGACTGGATGAATTTCAGCTCGGAAACGACTCCACGTGAAACGCATCAATCAGGAGATTTCAATTAAAGGTGACTTTAAATACAGCTGCTGATGTCGTCGTCATGACGACCAGATGATATTAAACATTGATCAAAAATGTCCCTTTAAATAGACAGACAGCGAAAGAAAATGCAAAAATACTTCAAATGAAGTGATGACTCTAAGAGATCTTCATCAGGGTTACATACTCGTGATGTCATTATTTTTATATTTAAGTATTTATAAAATGATAAAACCATTTTCTTTCTTTGTGCAACACTGCCACCTCCTGGCTACATGTGGTTACTACAGGAGTGTTTCATCCCAGACAGATAATTACAGATGACACATTGTGAGACAATCTGAGCTAAACTAAAATATTTAAGGTCTAGAATATCAGAATGAAAAACCAGGTTCAGGTGATTTTAATTGAACCTCTAGGTAAATGTGTTTGCAGGGAGAGTCACATGTTCTTAATAAAGTACAGACAATAACATAAAACATACACAGGTAAAAGTGCACAGATTGTAATTGTTAAATGTGATGGTCACTTCCTGTCAGCTCCTGTGCTCTGCCTCTGGTCACATGACTTCCTCTGATTATAAAAATGATATTTTTTCTGCAGGTTGAACAAACATCAGTGAGAGTTTTAGATGATTCTCAGTCAAAGGTCTTTAGATTACCATAAATAAGAATAACAGTGACCATCAGCGGCATCATGAGCAGCTGTAAACCTCTGACTGAACTGGTCCACATTTCTTCTTCTGCTGCTCACATTTATCAGAGAGAGTTTCAGGCCACATGTTCACAAACACATCTGGCTCTGAGAGACGTAAGAATGCAGCTTCACAGCACGAGCTCGAGATAGGACCAGGAAACTAAAACCAGTTTCAATTCCCCGTTATGATTTTATCTTCCCTCGATCGAGAAAACAAGAAAATGGAGATTAAAGGATTCCTGTGCTGCACGCTGTGCTGCGCTCGTTTTGTCCAGAGGTTTTGTTACGTGTGGTCAATGATTAAAAGGAAAACACCTCTTTTTAAAAGAACAAATAACTTCAATTGGCAGTTTGATTTTTTTACTCCCTCGGTTATGGCTGCAGCTTTCTCGGTGTTAAGGTCTAAATTAGTGACACGCCCCCTGCACACATGATGATGATTTTTCAGAGATATTTATGGTCTTGGTCTTGTCTCGGAGCATTCTGGTCCTGGGTTTGTCTTGGTCTTGACTACAACACTATCGTCACAGCCAACCCGCGTCCTCAGGTGCCGGTCGAAATGAAAAAATAAACAAACCATGTCACGCAGAGAATGACTGTGGTGTTATTTTATGAGTGAACGACAGAACAGGACTTCCTCAGGGCCTGAACCATGTTCCCTGTAACCTGAGCTCTGCAGTGTGTCTGTGTGTGTGTCAGTGTGCAGACGGAGCAGGTCACTGTATCGATCCGATCACTGACGCTACATTATATCCAAAATGACCTCCTCGACCTTTAGACATGCAGAAGGTCACACAGGGCTGTGTGTGTGTGTGTGTGTGTGTGTGTGTGTGTGTGTGTGTGTGTGTGTGTGTGTGTGTGTGTGTGTGTGTGTGTGTGTGTGTGTGTGTGTGTGTGTGTGTGTGTGTGTGTGTGTGTGTGTGTGTGTGTGTGTGTGTGTGTGTGTGTGTGTGTGTGTGTGTGTGTGTGAGAAATGCAAATGTGGCTCCATAAACACGTTTCAATCCTACTAATGCGCTCAGCGACTCGACTCCCCGGGGACTCGTTTTTATGGAAAACAACTTCTGAGAGGGAGAGACGCAGAGATTACAGTCGGTGCTGACACGGATTCTGTTTCTGCTCCACACACACACAGAGTCATAGTGGGAGTTTCGGGTCTCTTTCTGTGTTGTAAAACTTTACGGCAACTCTGGAGGCCCCGTTGTCGTGGTAACCGGTTATACGAGCTTGGGGTGTAGATGGGTTGTGTTCCCGTGTGTGTGTGTGTGTGTGTGTGGGCAAGTCTTCTTCTGTTTATAATTATGGGCGGTGTGTGTGTGTGTGTGTGTGTGTGTTGGAGACAAAGAGAGAAAGAAATCACTGTAATGTCATTTTCGAGAGCAGATGTCTCCACTCTCCAAAGCTTGTTATCCCCACACACACACACACACAGTTTTACAGTAGGGTCCTGTAAACCGGGCCCCTCTTTCTCTCTCACTCTCTTTGGGAACTTCAACATCAGCCAAACACTCAAAGTGAGAGACAAAAGAATGAACTCAGTCAAAACCTAAATGTCATATTTTTAACAGTTTTTAAACTTTTGTTGTTTTAATAATCACCTGGAGGGAATCGTTCATATGGTTCCTTAAAATACTTGCTTTCCCTCCAGGTCATGAACTCGACCTCTCGTATCAGTCGAGTGTTTTGTGTTTTAACACCTCACACGTACTCGAGTCTATTTGTCACCCAGAGAACGCCTCGGTGTGGTTTGAATGAGCGGTCGTTTACACACAGATTAGTCTCATTATCCACTAAGTGACATGAGAAAAGTATTAGAGGCTCATCTGGACTCCACGTGTGCTCGTCTAAACGCTGCAGATCTCTGCAGCTCATTTTATTATCTCAAGACCATCTGAGCGTCACGTGCAGATTCAAGTCATTTCACTCCTCGGAGGACGTGTGGGATATTTTTTTGGCATCGGCTTCTTCCAGGAAATCAGGAAATAGTCAGATCCCGGGCTGGTGTAGTCGTGATCAGTTAGCAATGTAATGATCGTGTTAATGATTAAGAAACATTTCTATAAACATGATTGATGAAATATTAAGAGGGAGGATCACATTAGACTGTAAACAACTCACAGTGGGAAATACTAGAGATCATATCAGATGGATTTAACTTCTCAGCGACTGTGACATTTTGTAGATGTGCAGCTTCAGTTAAAACACAAAACTACGGTGGCCTGGAAGTGCAAACCAAAACTACAAAGTGAGAAACAATTGATTGAGCTGTCGATTAGTTTGTTTGGAAGTAAAGACTGAAATGTTTTATTCTGAGTTTATGATGAGTGAATGATGTGTGGTCTGTTTTGTTGAACCCACTTGAGACCGTTAACACGCCGCCTTTCCATCAAAACAAATGAATTGACGTCTCGCTCAATCATTTCCCGGTCACTTCCGGCATTTGGTAAATTCCCTTTCCGGTGAGATTCTGTGGATTGTAAATGTGCTTGGGGATGGGTAAAATTGTCTCTGCGTTCCTGAGTGTTTCACATCTTGTTAATTTGTTTTTTAAACTGTCAAAATGTCTCCAGCTTTGTGAAAGTATTTTATGCTTTGTAATTTTGGTTTGCACTTCCAGGCCACCGTAGTTCTGCTTGTTCACACACGTGCTGCACGAGCAGAGTCGACACTTTGTGCAGAAACATGGCGGACAGTAAAGATCAGATGAAGGAAACATTTGATTCCTTTTCTCCTTGACGCTCTACACCTAAACGTCAGAGTTCAGGTGTTTCAGGGACGAGGACTCACTCCTCCTCTAGGTCACTTCAAACTTTTAAATGTTCCTTTTTTCTGTTTTAAGATACAGCTAGCTTTAAGACATCTTTTATTTGTGCATTTAAAAGTAGAAGAATGTTTCAAAAAGCAGATTTAAAACTTGTCACCTCTGCTGCTCATGTTTGTAAATGCTGCAGCTGCTCAGTCACTCAGGATGTTTGATAGAGAAACAGCGCCCCCTGGTGGCAGAACGTGTGTACGGCAGCGTCCATGTTGCAGTCAGTCTGTTTCTGGTTGGAGCATGTTGTCTGATTTTATTATTTTACTCCTCCTGTGGAGTCTTTAGTTAGATCCAGAGCTGCGTGTATTTATGACATTTATTAAAGATCTGACTTTAGATTATTTAATTAAAGCTTAACTTCCTGTTCGATGTGTAACCTTCACTTTGTGCTGCAGTGAGTCTTCCTGCAGCTTTGTTTCATTTTTCACAGATTTATTCAATTATGACTCATCTTTGATTCCTCTTTTGGTTTTTAGTCCACAAACACAAATTTAGATTTTTATTTTTAAATATAAATGTTTCTGCACAATGAAATACATTCTGACTTCTATTTTGGTTTAGTGAAGAAGACGGTTTATAATCTGTCCTCACAGTCCTCCTTCTATACGGATTAAAATATAACTAACAGGATATTAATAATACTGCGCGCGCGCACACACACACACGTTGCTTATTTTTGTCACTTTATCTCATAACTGGTCACTTATTACGTTTCAATGTCCTGTATAGTTCAGTGAATAGTTTGGGTCTTAATTGGTGTATATTTTATCTCTTATATCTCTTAAAACATTCTACCTTTATTTGTATCTTTATTTTATTCATCTCTATTCTTATTTTATTTGTACTCATGCTTCTTCTTCTCTTTTATTCCTGCAACACTTGAATTTCCCCTCAGGGCATCAATAAAGGGTTATCTTATTTTATGAATAGTGCACTTCCTGACGCTGAGCTCGCGATGTCGATTTTAACAAATAAAACTGAAGATAAGTTTAAAGTTTGATTTGATATTGAAAAGTTTAAACCAGTCCAACATGTCTGTCAGGTTTCACAGCGCGTGCTCCTGCAGCATCTCAAACATCCGTTGTGTGTTTTTAAGAAGTTAGTCAGACCGGTTAATTGTGGAATTCTTGGAGGTTCCTTTGACAAAGAGCTTTAAATATAAAGACAGAAATATAATTTAGCTTTTAAGAAAAGAGTGTACCTTACATGCAGGGTTTATACTTTAAGTTTTTTAATTTCTTGTGCAAGTGAATGTTCTCATCTGCGGGTGGACATAAAGAGTTAATTGGAAGCTGTATTTATTTCCTGTAGTCTCGGAGAACAATTCTTCACGCTCGTTTAGTTTGATTCTATTAAAATGATTTCATCGTGTTTCTCTGACATTAAGTCTGAGCTCGTGCTGCTTCTTTGGAGTCTTTGAAGACTTGATTTCCCCCCAAAGTGACATCATGTTTTACCCTCTCAGTCTGCAGAAAACGACTTCACAGAGACTCCGCGTCGTTAGGGGGACGTCGGGTTCTGGTCTGAGGGGGCATTCCTCAGCAGGCTGCAGCTCTCCACTTCTTAATTGGATGCAGGTTCGGACTCCCAGCGGCTCCTCCTCGGCCTCCTGCCCGCCTGCAGGCTCCGGAGCGCGGCGTGCTTCTCATTTGAAGAGGCTGTGAAATATGGACAGAGTGAGCTGTAAGGGGAGACGAGTTCGCCCATTGTAAATAAAAAAAAAAGAAAAGAATGGCGGACTGAAGGAGTCAGAGCTCGAGGGCGTGGCTTGTCCGTGAACCTCAGACTGCCATTGGCCGCGTAACAGGAAGCGTTGACAATCAAAGTCTGTCTCTACCCCCATCAACACAAAATATGCCCCCCCCCCCCACTCCCCTCTTCCTAACTCATGTAATGTCACAGCACAAACACACACTCGTACACTCCACAGTGCGCACGCATCTCCGTTAACTCCCCAAAGACTGCACGTTCTCACCGCCGCTCCGGTAACCTTCAAAAATAACGTGAGCGAGGAGCAACAGCACGAGCTACACCCCCAAGTGTCACCTCGACGTCAGCCCAGCCAGGTGTGCACGAGACAGGAAGGCAGACATCGGTACCGGATGGAGCTCCGCGAGTCCAAAACACCGAGCAGGATGAGCGTCACGCACGTGTTGACTGCTCAGAGACCCCCCCCTTCTCCCCTCCTCCTCCTTTATCTACGTCACTCAGGCACCGAACCGGTATCTGGGTCCAGCCGTGCACGTGCAGGCTTCAGCACCACCGATGTGTCGTTCTGTCCTTTAACCCTTCGTGAGTCCAGCAGGAGGGAGGATCTGGATCCATGCAGGTGGAGGTGATCGACATGCAGCGCAGGTGTCATCTCTGTGCAACCGGTGGATCCCCTCGCGCCATCACCGGAGCTCCATTCTCCTCCTGGATCGGGAGGACCAGAAACTGAAGGGAGTCGAGGCGGAGGAGGAGGAAGAGGAGAGCCGCTGCTGCTACTGCAAGGAGACAGACGAGAGGAGGAAAAACAGGATGGAGGAAAGAAAGATGTCATTCTGTTCTGCTCAGAAACACTCCGAGTTGCAGCAGCGCGAGGAGGAGGAGGAGGAAGAGGAGGACGGTCTGATCCGGGGAGAGCGGACCGTTACACCGGGACTGCAGAATAACAGGTATGAAAGAGAGAAGGACAGGATGTGCAAAGAGGAGAGAATTGAAGGAAGGAAAGATCACCGGAAGAGGATGGAAGCTAAAGTTAGAAAGAGAAAAAGATGGACGTGATGGAGAGACAAATAATGAAGAAGGAAAGGGGAGGAGCAACACATGGAGGTGGACACGATGCAGCCGAAGAAGAAGCAGCAGACAGTCTGAAGGGGAGAGAGAAGGTGACTCAGTGCGTGTCGTCCTCCCCCTGTCTCTCTTGATTTGGTTTTATGGCGGAGTCATTTAGTTTCTCTTCTTCTCTCTCTGAAATGAATTTATTGCTCCAGTTGAATTGCTCTCTTCCTGCCGTGAGTCCAGCAGCCGGACAGGATGCTGAACTTTACAATCCCTCCTGTCTTTCTCTCCGCTTCATGCACAACACACTGAAGGGAAAGTATTCAAATCAAAACCTTTATTTATCCGCGAGGAACTTACAGGCCTGCATGTAGAGGTTTAGAGGTAAACATAAAGAATGATGAAGTCAGGGAATAACACGACGCTTACAGAAAAAGCGTTTTATTATAGGAGAAATAAATCAATAAAAGAGATCAAGAGCAGCTACAGGCCTCACACACACACACACACACACACACACACACACACACACACACACACACACACACACACACACACACACACACAGAGAGAGAGAGACTCACTCGACCTTCTGTCTCGTTATATCTGCTGATGAGAATTAGTTTTTAATCGAATCTTTTTAAAATGTAATATTTCTCCTAACACACACACACACACACACACGTGTTTATCTAGTTGAAGCTTCAGGATAGAAACTATTAAGTAATAATCTTTCCAACGAGGTAACAACGTCTCAATATAATTTATTTCCCGACTGAAAAATACAGTTTGTTTTCTGTTCTTGATAAATTAAATTGTATTTATTTGAGTTAAATTAAATTTTAGTTGAGGACTGTTTTCAATTAAAAAAACGGAAAAGGCGGATTTAAAAATAGTAAAGGTCGCAGGATATTTATAAACCATGAGGAGGCTGAGGAGAGGGAAATTCTGCACACAACTTTTATATGTTTTCATTTTGAAGCTGCTCTGAAAAAAAAAAACCCCGTCATGATATATTTGAGTGTTTTTGTCATGAAGCAGAATTTCCCTCCTGAAGTATCAATGTGTACAAACCTCCACAGGCCCGATCTCACTGAGTGTCACACAATCCTCACAGCAGAGTGTGTCATCTTTTTATTTCTGCACTCTTTGGTTTTTAAAACCTCCGAGCTGCGTCCAGCAGAGCCGAGCCGCCATGTTGAATTCGTGTTTTCTCTGCGGGATGAAGAGAGTCCTCGTAAATTGTAAATATGAAGCCGCAGGTTTCTGTCTGCAAAGAGATTATGCACAGAAACGTGGAGAGATGTTTGATATATTATATATATATATATATATGAGGGGGGAGGGGGGGATATAAAGACGAGTTTGACTGCAGAGATCTGTCATCATTTTAAAGACGATGCCTGAAGCTGCTTCTCTCTGCAGAGTCTGACCTCTGTCAAAAAGAGCTGCCTCTTTATTAAAGTCAAAAATAAACCCACGTGATCCTGCAGCCCTCGCGCTCAGAGGATGTCCAGAGAGGCCGTTAATACTTTAAAATATTTTACGACGTTTTTGTCTCTTTAATGTAGATACTCTTTTTTTGAATCTGTCCATGCATCACTCCTCTGTTCTCATCACTCAGCATCTGTGTGGACTGTTCCTTTGGATTTGTGTTGAAATGTTTCATAACATACTGATGATTTTTATAAATGCTGATGACACTGATCCGTCAAATCTGACGTCATAGTAAACTGCAGTTACATGTTGATAGTTTATTATAATAATTATTACAAAACGAGCTCTGATGTGGCTTCGGTCAGTAATTATTGTTTGAAACAATTTCTGCAGCTTCACGTTTTTCATTTTTCGATTTAAAGTTAATTCTTAAATATGTAAACCAAATATTGTAACGTCATCAGGATTATTTTATATTATTATTTATTGAATGCAAGATGGACTGATGGAGGTTTCTTTATAAAACAACTCAAACACATTTTAAATAAATGTATTCAGAATTTAATTTTACACTTCGGCACCACAGGAAACTTTCAGTTAATCCATACCGGATATGATTTAAAAATATGAACGAGCTCGTGCGTTTCATTTTTTAATCCCAGGGACAGCACATGCAAATTAGTTATTAGCTAACTCTGGTGATATTACATTTAATTGTGCGCTGCCTCTGAAAATAAACAATAAATAAATGTAATATGTTAGTCGAGAATTAAAATAAAATATATTTCGTTAAAATCATTTTGGTGCAGTTTTACGAAAACACAAAAACAGTGAGAAACAAATTTACTGAATGTGTAAAAAAAAATATTCTATCTTAATATTGAACAAATAATCATCATAAAATGTAGTGTTCATGTGTGTGTGTGCGGGATTGTTTACGTTTTTTATGTTTTCATAACCTCTTTTACACGTGGCATATTAAATACAAATTATTTATTCTTTGTCTGTTGGCTAAAGAGGAAAACACATCCTTCGTTCTGATGTCTTTTTTTTTTATTATAAAGATAAATTTGCCTGATATAGAAACCAGAATCTGAGCGCGCTCTCCTCTCCGTCCTCTCCAGGTGAACCCTCTCTGAAGCTCCGCGCTGCAGGCTGCTCACTGCCCGGCTGAAGGGCTCTGCGTGTCGGCTTCGACCGACAGGAAGAGGCGCCGAGCTGCGGAGTCACGCACCTGACCCGACAGCGCCGATCTCACCGCGACCTTCAGGTAAGAAATCTGTTTCGAGGATGAAGATGAGGAAGGAGCCACGCGACGTCACCAAGGTAACCGATGGGCTCATGCAGACCGGAAACAGAGGATGAACTTTAACACACACACACACACACACACACACACACACACACACACACACACACACACACACTGCTGTGCTGCTGACCTGAGATGGTCGGTGGATCAAAGACCAGATTAAATAAATTATGACGTCATCAAACACGTGCACGTATGGCCTCAGGTCTGATATTGTTTTATTAACGGGACGTCAAAGTGTCACAGGCCTCATGACGGCACACATGCTTCTCCTGCAGGCGCGCGCGGCACCCTTCACGAGTCGCGCCGTGACGTTTTCCTAGTTTCTGTCCACATTGTGATCCCCGTGTTGTAAAATCAAACTGAACTTTGCACTCACACGGAGGTGTGACGATCACCTGCAAGGGAGGAGTGACGTCACAACAAAGCGGCAGACTTCAGAGGAGAGGAAAGAGAGGATATTTTTACTCTGAAGGACACTTCACTTACTCAGAGACATTTCCTCACCTTGCTCCTCTAGCATGCAGCAGCGTGTCCTTCTGTCTTCATCTCATGGTGAGTCTGACTTTTCGTTTCTTTGTCAAATTTAAATGATGTGATTATAAAAGTCACAGATTTGCTCATTTTGTTTTATTTTCATCACTTTAATTATGATTCTCCTGATTCCTGTGTGTCTGTACCACAGTTTATGAACGCATCAAACTCAAAGAATGTTTATTTACTTTAAATATTTAATTGTCTGATTATTTTAAACAGAAACTTCTTTAAATCCACATCATGCTTCAGTGTTTTTATATCTGCAGGACTTTTTTCTCTTATTCTCTGAAGAAGTTTTTAAAGTTAAGATAAGATAAACTCTGTGACAATAAAAAAAAACACATGCACCTGCTGAGTCAGCTGATTAAAAACACAGATTCTAAAGTTTACACCTTTAAAGTATGACTTTAACTCCACCCACCTAAAATAACATTAAAGCTTATTTGTAAAGATTTAGTGCTTAAACTTTTTATTTCTGTTACTGAAGTCCTTTTCATCACGAGGCTGCAGAAGTTTACTTTAAGCTCTTTACCTGATCAGGGAATATTTACATATTTATGTGTGTTCATGTGTTCACAAAGGTTTCTTACAACATGTATAAAAATATTTAAATTCCCCTCCTGGAGGAGAAACCGTGAGAGCTGCTCAACCTGAACCTTATTAGTGAAACGTTGAAAATGTTAACCTCTGCCTATGGTGGCTTGTGAGGGTCAAACTCGTGCTTTTCAGGATTCTGAATCCATGTGCGTTAAAAAATCGCTTTATTTGTTGATTCCAGTTAGAAAACACGACGACACATTTATGAACACAATTAGTTCCCAGATTCCCTCACTACAGAAACGTTTTTAAAAGTTTTAATAAAGTAAAGATATATTCTGTGCATAGAAACATAAAGATCCCGTTATGGCCAGATGTTACAGAGTCAAAGTTAAATGATTCTAAACGATATGGACGCTGCTCAGCTGCTCAGCACTGACGTTCAAGAGACACGCCGTCTGGTCCTGGAGGCGGAGTCTCTCTGTTCTTCTTCTCTCATTTTAAACAAAGTCAGCGCTCTTCTTCTGAGGAAGTAAAGAGAGAGAACAAACAAATTAAAGTTCTTATTAAATGAATCTGCCAGCTTAAAGAAAGACAGATAAGACAGTTCAGAGTCTTTGACTTTACTTCCACTTAAATAAAGAGGAAAACACAATTTAGCTATTTCATGAAGTCTAACAACGGGGCGGTGGATAGCCTCATGTACGGAGTCTGTAGTCCTCATCGCTGTGACCATGGGTTCAAATCTGACCTCGACCTCTTTGCTGCATATCTCACCCCCCCCCGTCTCTCTCTCCTCCCAACACTTCCTGTCTCTCTTTTTCCAGCTGTCCCATCTCTTAAAGGCAAAAGGACCAAAAAATTACTTCAATGAAATAAACAATTCTCTCCTTCTACATACCGCTCAGATGTTAAAATCATTCTTTAAATAATTCCAACAACGGAAAAAAACGTCTGAGAAATAAATAAAAACAGGAAACAAAGTCAACAAATCAAACCCCGGAGATGAAGACGTAGTTTTTAAGATATTTCCTGTATTATCTAAATCAGAGGTTCTCAACTTGTCTCCCCTCAGGACTCACCACCAACTCCTTCAGGAAAAATTTTACTCAAATTTCTGATATTTTTTAAACCAATCAGATTCATCTAATGAGAAACAGACCAGTTTGGCCCTCAGATGGTACGAACCATTTGACAGAACAAAACCAATGTGTTTTTTTGTTTCCAGTCAAAAGTTCACAACCCGCTGAAAACAACTCTGTGACCCACTTTTGGGTCCCGACCCACAAGTTGAGAACCACTGATCTAAAGTATTCAAGGACAGAACTCTAAAATATTTAAATTGTCCTCTTCTTGTTTTTTATGTCTGCAGACGTTTCAGGCGAAGCTCTCCTCCAGCGGCGTCGGCTGAACGGACTCGTCTGAAACGTTGAAGGAGTTAATTAGATGTTTTGAGGATTCTTCCCCCGTAGAAGTTTCTGATGGTGAGCGTGTGTTTGGATTTCCTCTGAGTTTATTAATGAAGATGTCGAACACGAGCACGCTCTTTCCTCGCCGTGTTAAATACTCGTTTATGATTCATGTGAAAGTGACCTCGCTGACGTGGTGTCGTTTGGTCTGTGAGAAACGTGTCGCTGGATTCTACTGATGTTGTGTTTCCTGTGAGAGATCTGTGACTTCTATTTCTGACTTTAATGAGTTCTACTTCCTGTTCGATTTCAGCTGCACACACGAGAGATGCAGATGGTGCAGGACGTTAAGATGCTTTCATTTTGTTTTTTTTTCAAACTTCACGAGATCTTCAACATCCTGCAGAGGATGGTGTCAGGGGCACTAATATCCCCGTACCTCTTTATAATAACTTTGTTTTATTCCAAGCTACTTTACAGCAAAAAAAAAAAAAACAGCAAAGCAACCGACAGCTTTGACTCAGCCGTTGAACAAAGTGAATATAGAAACATGAGGAAATGAATAAATCAAGTGAAGAGGAGTTAAAGATTTAGAGGTCGCTGCACCCTCGTCGTTGTGTCTCTGCAGGTTTTAAAAGACGGTTTTTGAAAAGTGCCCTCGGTTCTGAGATCGCCCAATGAGCAGATTCCTCTCTTCAGAATCAGAATCAGAATCGGGGTTTATTTACACATACAAGGAATTTGACTTGGTGTATTGGTGCTAAACAATTAACAAGGAAATAAAGCAGAACTATCAACAACTTAAATTATACAGAAGAAGAAGATATTACAATATTTAAAATAGAATTTATAAATGTAAAAAAATAAAAAACACAAAATGTACAAAAGGTGTAATGAATGAGCTGTGCAGTACTTAAAGCTTTGATGAGATGCTGGAGGGCGTGATAGTGACAGTCGGGTTATTGAGCCGTGCTGCAGGTCGGGAATCTGAAAATGACGGTCCAGGACAGTCCCTGTTCCTCAGCCTGAGCCCCCCCCCCCCCCTGTCTTATCTCAGGCTGAACACACACACACACACACACACACACACACACTCTGTGAGCGGGTGTGTTGCATGAGAAGCGACCCACAGGGCTTCTCTTCTGCAGCTTTGATCAGGAACACATGGCTGAACTTCCTCTGCTGCTGCAGCCAGCTGCTGTTGGTCTGTGAGGAGAGGAGAGGAGGAAAGAGAGGAGAGGAGAAAAGAGAGCGACGACTGTGGAGAGAAAATAGAGCAAATACACAAGGAGAGGAAACAGAGGAAGAAAGGAAAGGTGGAGGGAAGAGTCGTAAAAACAGAGCGGAGGGAGAGCTGCATCGGTTCCCGGGCTGCAGGACTTCAGGCGCCATGTTGAGAGGAACAGTTCTTCAGCGCCATGCTGCCTCGTCTCTGTCTCCCTCCTCTCCCCATCTGTCTCTCTCTCTCCCACCTTCACTTTTTTACCACGGGGGTAATTGACCAACTCGTTTATTGGCGGCTGGAGGAAGTGGAGGAGGCATTTGTAGCAGCCGTGTATATGACTGCATGGCGTGGTTTTACAACCGCCTTATTGCCCCTTATCGCCTCTTAGCGGTCAACAAAAGACACCAAAGGATGCTCTGCACCTCCTGCTCTCTTTGTCCTCCTTCCTGTCTGTCTCTTTCTCCTTCAATCATCAACTCTGTCTCCGAGGCAGACCTGTGAATCCTCTTTCAGTGTTTTATTTATGTTTTTATTTTTCTGCTTCACTTTTACTCCCAACATATGAACCCAAATATATCTGCACTTTCTGCTCGTTCAGCATCCTTTCTTTCTCATCCATTATCTTTATTTTGCATCACCGCATGACAAACAGACGTTGAGCCAAAGTGTTTGGTGAAGGCGACGTGAGCGACGGGGAGAACTTGGAGCCACACGGATGAAAGAGAAAACCAACATGGCCGACGTACGACGAGCAGCAGATTCAGAGCAGAGAGAGCAAAGTGGACGTTCATTGTTTTTACTGTGTTGTTACTCGATTTGAAGTTAGAAGGGTTTCAGTTTAATCGTCTCTAAATACGAGCCGAGCTTCAGACAGCTGATCGTCCTTCAGAGACACTTCTCACTCGGACGCTGCAACACTTTCTGCAGGAAGTTGAAACACTTGTTCTACTTTTCCGTCTTTTTGAGCGATGTGTGTTCTCCTGCAGCGTCTGGACACTAAATAGATTCTCATTCAGTCTTTTTATTTCTCAGAGATGATCGTCTATGAAACCGTCCCCTGACACGCTTCATAAAACACTCTCTCTCTCTCTCTCTAACACACCGGCTGCCCTCAGGTCGTCTCTGCATCCTCACACACGTCTTTCTGTTTCAGATGCACGGGAAGCTCCGGAGACTTTTTCCAAACTTCTTTTCTCATCAGGCTCACACAGTGGGAGCTTCATTAAGGCGAGCAGAGAGCCGGTGCTGAAGGGATTTCACTTGTTACTGCTGATTTAGTGCGTCTCTGTGACCTCCTGCTGCTGGATCCAGTCACACACACACACACACACTCACATCGTTTGATTAGAACCAGAGGACGGCAGTGCGTCCGGCTCCGCATCTGTCACATAAAAAACCTGAACTGAGTTATTATACATGTGTGACTTTTAAACTGTAATTCAATTAAGGTGGATTTACATTCCTAATCTTTGAGGTGACTCCCGACTGATATAAAAAAAACAGTCGCTCACTTTTGATGCATTTTTTATTTATTTAAGAAAGACAAAAAGAAGAAAATACAAAAAAAAACATGGGACATAAAAACATTTGACAACAAGCATTTCCTATTCTTTTCTCTTTTCTTTTTTTCTTCTCTCCCCCCCATGCTGCCAATACAAAGTCCATATGTAAGGTAGTAACTGTACAGGGAATGATAGTACTATTTAATACATAAAAAACAAAGCCAAAAATAATGATGATAATAAAGAGAAAAAAAAAAAAAAATTAAAACTGTCGGCTCACTTTTTTAAAAACTCTGAAAAGCAGAAAAAGTAAAAACCGATCAGAGGTGATGAAACATTGAGACCCTGGAAAATCTGAGACAGAATCAAATCTGGAGGAGGAATGTGTCGTTTGAGACATTTATGGTCGCGTTTATTTCTACAAACATGTAAAACATTCACACACGCCTTCCACATAAAGGTCGAGAAGAGAAGACAGAAATACTTTGTTTTAGAGTTTTAATGGGCTGTGTCTTGTCATAGCGGCCTCCATGACAGATCATTGTTTTATTCATATTTCTATGTCTTTGTCCCCCCCCTCGCAGCTCGTTCCTCCAGCCTGAGCTGTGTGTGATGTAGGTAGTTTCAAGTTGTTGGGCTGAACGTCTTCAAATCACAGGAACCTGAAACTGTCTGAATCACACCAGCATCGACTCCCCGCAGACCGCTGACGGACCACTAACCCCCCCCCCCCCCCCCCCCCCCACGGCCGCCATATTGTGTCATGTAGCGAGTTAGAGGTCGATCTGAATCATTCTTCTTCACATTCTCTGACATGAATATGAAACACATGTTGTTTGAATACTTAATGTGAAGATGAAGACTTTGAGGTTTTCTCATGAAGAAGTCTGAGCGTCCTCTTTGTTTGCAGCGAGGTGCTTCAGATGTCTTCATTTGTTTTGTTTTGTTTTGGAAACATTCGTGTTGAAACGTCTTCATCTGAACGGAGCTTCAGGAAGTAAAGAGAGTTCTTTCTACATCAAAAAGAGAAACTAAAGAACTTAATTTATCGATGTAAGCATGAAGCAGCAAACAGACATTCATCAGAGCGTAACACCCACAAAAGTTATTTTAGAAGCTCTTCGAGCACAGTGGTTCAACTGGTGGGTCGGGACCAAAATGTGGGTCGCAGAGCTGTTTTTAGTGGGTCGCTGTGCCTGGAGGAAAAAAAACTCACGCCTATTCAGTGTTTTTTAAACATGTTCCATTTATTTTTTCTGTAATGTCTGAGATCCAAACTGTACAATTTCTCAATAAATCTGATTGGTTGGAAAGTATCTGAAATTTGGGTCACAATTTTCATGAGGGAGTTTTCGGTCCTAAAGCTAAGAAACACTGCTCTGGCATATGCAACATTTCCTCCTCTTCTTCCTCTTCTTCCTCTTCTTCCTCCTCTTTGGTGGAATGGGCCCCCTTTAAAATCGAATTGGTTACCCCAGGAGCCCAGAGGCGGGACGTTTCCAACAGGCTAACGGTCGTACTGAGACTCTTTATTTATACTTACGTTTTAATAAATATTTTACTCTTTCTATAAATATGTCAAAGGAAATCTTGCCATCAAAACGTTGGAGAGTTTGCATGAAATGTTCTGAATCCTTAAAGTTGAGACTTTACGCGTTTTTGTTTAAAGCTCGCTCGCTCTGCAGGCGGTCGAGTTTGTTTCTACTGATGATTCAAATTATCGACTTTAAGCGCGCCGCCTTGATTATATCGTTGTTTAATGGTAACTTAAAGTCATTAACTAATCTTCACTTCAGTCAGCTGCAACATTAACCAGGACGTTTAATTTGTAACATTTTAAACTCATTTTTGAGTTCTCAGTGGTTGTTTGTTTCTGCTCGTTTCTGATTCTTCCTGCAGATATCTGAGCTGCAGCCGCTCCACTCGAGAAGTCGACGTGTCTCTGTAAACTCTCTGAATGACTCGCAGCCCGGAGTTTAGTCTGCGTGTTTCAGACGCTCGAGGTTAAGAGTGTTTAAAAGTCGTTACCACTGAAGGAGAGTCCGTCTCTAAAATCAACTTTACTCGTGTGTGTGTGTGTGTGTGTGTGTGTGTGTGTGTGTGTGTGTGTGTGTGTGTGTGTGTGTGTGTGTGTGTGTGTGTGTGTGTGTGTGTGTGTGTGTGTGTGTGTGTGTGTGTGTGTGTGTGTGTGTGTGTGTGTGTGTGTGTGTGTGTGTGTGTGTGTGTTGGGTCGGGTCGTGCTCTGTGTGTGTGTGTGTGTGTTGGGTCGTGCTCTCTGTGTGTGTGTGTGTGTGTCTCTCTGTGTGTGTGTGTGTGTGTGTCGGGTCGTGCTCTGTGTGTGTGTGTGTGTGTGTGTGTCGGGTCGTGCTCTGTGTGTGTGTGTGTGTGTGTTTCGGGTCGTGCTCTCTGTGTGTGTGTGTGTTGGGTCGTGCTCTGTGTGTGTGTCTCTCTCTGTGTGTGTGTGTGTGTGTCGGGTCGTGTTCTGTGTGTGTGTGGGGGGGGTTGTGCTGTCTGTGTGTGTGTTGGGTCGTGCTCTGTGTGTGTGTGTCTCTGTGTGTGTTGGGTCGTGCTCTGTGTGTGTGTGTGTGTGTGTGTGTGTGTGTGTGTGTGTGTGTGTGTGTGTGTGTGTGTGTGTGTGTGTGTGTGTGTGTGTGTGTGTGTGTGTGTGTGTGTGTGTGTGTGTGTGTGTGTGTGAGATGATGAACTCTCTCTGTGTTCATTTTCAAACATAATATGTTTTATGAAGTTCAGTAAGCCGCGCTCGCGCTGTAAATCTGCCGCCTCTCGTCCTCGCGCGTGTCACCGGCGGAGGGCTTCTGGGTAATTTGCAGCGTGTTTAATAGCACATTAACATTTAGCAGCCACAGCTCAGTGTCTGGCTGCT
>NC_089210.1:15639951-15694951 GCF_963930695.1 Labrus bergylta
TGGCTGCTCCGTGGCGCCATGCAGCCTCCTCGCTCTCTCAGCGTCACTTCAAACAGGACAGAGACTCACACTGTAAATGAAGCCGTTCACTGTAAAACTCACGAGGCGTTTTATAGAGTCCACTTACTTTTAATCAGAGCATCAATGAGGGGTGGGGGAACTGTGTTTACAAGATGTGATGTCAAAACCAACAACTTCACAAACAATATTCCGAAGCCTTCCCCCGACTTTCTCTCATCGACTCATAATTACTAAATGTTATTTTGAGCCTTTATTTAACGGGCCGTAGATCGAGTCACAAACCAGAGAGAGGGGGGGGGGGGGGGGGGATGGGATGAGATGCAGGAAAGGAGAAGGTCAGATTCAAACCTGGGCCGTCTTCCTCTCATACTTTTGGATGACACGTTTCTCTATTTGTTGTTGTGTTAAACTTTATTTTGAAGGAGCTTGCATGATCCCCTTTTATTTTTGCGGTGTGTGGTGGATATTATCTGTAATTGGAGACGTTTTTTAAAAGTAATCCTCCCTCTGTCCGTCTGTCTGTCATGCTGACGTCTCTGAAGCAGAGTCTAGACGGTGCATTAGTTATAAGTAGCTGATCGATTATTTATAACAAACATTCAGAGAAGAGGTCGAATGCTGAACTGTCTCACGAGGAACACCTGAACAAATCTGACTTCAGGTGTCAGCGACGTTATGAAACTCTAATCCTCACTCTTAGTCTTTCACGTTTTAATAAACTCAATGTTTTTGAAATTTTCTTTCTTTATTGTTTTTACTTTTTTGTACTTTCATATTGGATTCGATCCCCAGCATGTCTGATGCGTCCTTGGGCGAGACACTTAACCCTGAGTTGCTCCCACTGCTTTATGTGTGAATGTGTGTGAATGTGTTTAAAATATCTACAGCAGGTGATGTATAGATTGCTCGGTATAACAGTAGCTTGCCATAAGTAATATAAATATATAAATATAGATTGCACACACAAAAAACGTTAAATCTACGGAGCCCCTGAAGTCCCAAAAAGAAAAATCATTTTTTTTGTACTTTTTCGGACTTCAGGGGCTCCATAGATTTGTTTAGACTATTTAATATTTCTCTTTTTACTGCAGAAAACTTTGGAATATTTACATTTCTGACTCCGCAATCTATATTTAAATTCAATACCAGTGGCAAGCGACTTTCTCACTCCAATCTACCTCACCTTCTGTTGATATTTTAAGTACACATCGTCCCTCTAATTCTACTTGAATGCAAATTGTGTGTCGCTGATTAATGCCTGTTTGTCTCTGCACCTTACGGTGAAGCATTTCTAATTTCATGTGCGCACAACATTTTTTTTTCTTTACTTTTTGGGACTTCAGGGCCTCCGTACAAACCTCTGGGGTCTGCAGCGTGTTGTGGTTCTAAGTGTGCAAAGCTGAATTTGTAACAGCAGGATTGTTGCCAGCGGACTGATTTGAGTGTTACACTGTAGTCTGTAAGAAATGCTGAAAACATGTTAATATTCAGAGTGGTGACGTCATTAAAGATACCTGTAAACAAGGTGGAATACTTCAACCAGCCATTCTGTAGAGCGGAACAGAATGAAGCTGTATGTTTAAATAGCTCGCACGAAGCACGTGTATATGTGTGTTTTTACCTTTTTAAATGAAGGTATATTTAATATAAAGAACGTTTAATTAAAAACCCGGAGTGTCTCATAAGGACGCTCGAGGGCACCACGTGTGTCACAGCTTGACGCATTGAGGTTGGCATATTGTCTTAGTATTTATTTTTTGAGTCACGATACAATTTAAAGTATCGGTCACGGGTATGAAAGTGAGATCTGCTGCAGAGTGTAAAGCTCTGCTGACCTCGTGTCCCTGATTGGACATTTTACGGTTTTTAGAAATCTAAATCTTCCGGTCAAAACTACCACACGTCTTATTGAAAATATGAAAAATTAATTCACTGAATTTTTTAACATTTTCATGCAAAATTTTCAAGATTCTTAAATGAGGAAGTAACTGTTATGGACTCTCTCTCTCTCACACACACACACACACACACACACACACACACACACACACACACACACACACACAGCAGCTGCTTGTCTCTTTCTGCAGATATGAGTCTCAGGACATTTGTTGTTGTTGCTGCAGCTCATCACACACACACACACACACACACACACACACACACACACACACACACACACACACACACACACACACACACACACACACACACACACACACACACACACACACTCCTGTGTGTCCGTTAATAACTCTCCGCTGACTTCATTTACAAAAAGCTTCTTCGCCTTCTGAGCTGTAAAGAAGCTCGGGGAGATGCTGCAGCCTCTGCGAGCTTTCTTTTTCAGCATGAGAAATATGATGCTGCACGCGATCCGTGCGGCCCAGCGCGCGCCGTTATTAAAATATATCGCTCATATCAGTCATGCGGGTTATCATGGTCGATAGCGGTTATTGTAAGGAGCGTGTGCACGCGCTTTGTCATCAGAACAGAACACCTGAATCAGTCATTACGTCATTACGCATCGCGTTGTTTATGTGCGCATCAATACTTCACGAGCTCAGTGTTCGGAGTATTATGATGGAGAATAAAAAGTGAACATCCGGGGAGTTATTAGTTTGAAGCAGATCAATATTTGCAACATGCAGAATATTTAATGAGAATCTTAATTTATCAGCTGACATCTGACCCTCATCTTAATTTATACACATCATGAAGTATTATCTAAAACAGTCTGTGCACAATAATTACATTCAGTTCATGTTTACTTTCAACATGAACTTTTTATTATTTTAATTTAAACCAAAACATCTCGTTGTGTTTCCTGCTTTGTCTTAATTGTTTGTTCTTTAGGATCTTCATTAGCCCGGGCACGTGACCGCGGCTCCTCTTCCTCGGGTCTGTAACATCATCAAACAAATATCTTTAAAATATGAATCACATCACAGTTCACCTTTACCCCCTGCTCACGCGCTCACCGCCCACAGAAACACCTGAATTCAACATTAAACTAAATGTTGTTTGAAGATGGAGATAAATCTGGAGTCCAGAACACTTTAAATAATTCTAGATGTTATTAAAAGTTTGTGTTTAAAACATGAGGCTCTGACACGGAGTGAAAACAATCTGTGTTATATTGGTCACGTGAATCATAAAATTAAATTTAATAATTTATAAATAAGGAGCCTCTTAATCATGGGCTGACATTTAAAACCGTGAATATGTTTCCATAGATTCAGTTTATTGGAGCCTGGTTTAATTCACGCTTTCTCCACCAATCAAAACAAAGTTAAAAATACTTATTAACAACACGGTCTGCGTTCGTGACCACACACACACACACACACACATATATATATAATTATAAAGCTTTAAAGATGTTTTCCTAAATGGAATCTTCAAAACACTAAAATGTTTAAAATAAAAAGCATGAACAGCTCACGGAGATAATTTAGACTTTTCTTTGGGTTCCTACACAAATATAATAAAAATAAAAATAATTCTGCTCATGTTTAATATTTAATAAATCGTTTTTAGTGGCACGTGAGGAGTCAGAGTTTTATGGTTCGGTTTCTATCTTTTGTAATTATTCGATTAATCACACAAATAATTTGAGACATTAAGAATTGTCACAACATCACCCCTGAACCATTGTATGACTCTAATATTTAAGGCGTGAAGGGATTTCTGCTTTCTTTCAGGAGATGGAATATTTAAAGAACCTTTACGCACGAGTTTATTTAAAGTTTACAGCGACGACATGTTTAAAAGAATGGACTCTGAAATGATCCAAACATTTAAACTGTATAATGTACTGTATTGTGAATTCTCCTTACAGATAGCACACATTACTCCGTGTTCATGACCAAATATTCCTCCTCGTGAGTGTGCGTAATTGTCTAAATTTGATCCTTCTAAACCCGGATCCAGGTTTTCTACTTCAGGAAAACTAAACTATATCCTGGATGTTCACAGCTCAGTGTTTCACAGCTTCCCTGTTTCTGCTGCCTCTTTTATTTCAACCTTTTACATAAATAATAAGAGAACAATTTAAATCATCTTCTAAATGATGAGTTCACTTGCTTAGATGAGTTACTCTCTTGCTGCTTCACGGTGCGTTCACTGACCCTTTAAGGGAATCCGATCTGAATGTTGAGCTCGAAGAGGAACAGAGAATCTATAAATGTACTTTATTGTTCTGTAAACACGTTTATTGGAAACTTTATCCGCACTCTGTCACAGCTTCAGTCAAACAGAAAATCACTGAGTTTTATACTTTTATATCGTCACGTTTTAGTTTCACGTCAGCTGAGATTGGTGTAAATGTCCACACTGCTTTATTAAGTGAGTGAGGACTGGCTGTCCTGTAGTCCTCCTAAAGGGCCCCGCGTGACCCCACAGAGGCCTCGCTCCTCCTCGTCCTGTGTAAGTTAAGGAACAACACATTTAATGCAGATAATTTGAACTTTAACAGAAACGCTCTGAAAGTCTGTTGTGAATCATGCACTCTCTCTGTTGGGTATTTTCTCTGGATGTGTGTTTGTGGGGTTATTTGTCTGCGTCACTGCTATCACTGCGCTGATGCAATGTTACAAAATGAAGATGGTTTGCAGATAATGTCTTTAAGCTTTTTCTGCATCAGTGTCTCCAATTAAGGCTGTCTGGATGGCAGGCCGGCCTGGAGGGCGGAGGCCCTGTGAAAAATTAAAATTCCCCCAGCTTGCGGTCTGTGGGGAGCGCTGTGACTGCAAAACATCCCGAGCATCTGACACTGCAAAACAAAGTCCTTCTCTCTACTCTCAACATGTCTCTCACACTGCACGAGCACGTTCAGGACAAAGATAAAACCCAAAAACCTTTACATGAGGGACAGAGAGGCTGCACACGTTTCGAACACACAACACTCTATGTTATTATTACCAGAACTCAGCTGAACCTGAAAAACATTCACTGTAATTCTGGTTTATTCCCCAAAACATGAATAACAACAACGAGTAAATACCGAACACACTTCAGTCTGGTCTTACTGGGTCGCTCTGATCCTACGGAAGTGGTCCAGATGATCTGGGGGTCCGTCCCGTTACGCTGAAGAATGTTTGCGTTCAGGCTCAAAGGCCAAAGAGCTGAGCCAGACTCCCGCCGGATTTTCAAACGAGTCCTGCTCCGGGTTTGTGTTTCTGCTCCTGGATTAAATCTTGCAGCCGCTCAGACTCATCATTCCTCCTCAGCTGCGCTCCGGTCTACCTTCATCCTCGTAAATAACCATTTCAGACCCTTAAGCAACGCGTGATTCATATTTGATCGCCGTAAATAACGGTGTGCGCGCGGTGTGCGCGCCGCACAGACCGGATTTATAGCCCGGACCAGCGGACTGCTTTCCCCCAAAGAGTCCGAGAGTCCCCGGCTGTGATCAGTGTGCAGAAACCTGAAGACTTACTGACTTTGGTGAAGGTCAGCAGGAAGTCAGATGTCTGGACTCAGTGCAGTGAGTCTGCAGGAGTCTCCTCATTAGAGCAGGATCCCTCAAACACAGACCAGCAGAGAGCTCACTGAGCTCCGGTCGGAGCCGTGCTCCCTCCTGGCAGTCTGACCGCGGACTGAAGGCGCCTTTCACCCGGCCGACAGGAAGGCTGCAGCAGCTTCAGGCGCGTTTACGGTCCGCACCACCACAGGCCATATATCAGGCCTATAAAAGGGGAGCAGCCGCCCTCATGTAGGATTTTATTATGGTATTAAACGGACCCAAAAAAAAGTGGTTGAAGTAGTTTTAGCTGTAAAGACAAGGGGCAGAACCGCGCAGGGCCGCTTTAATGACGCTCGTTAACAAAAATGACTGTTAATCTGCCAATAACAGCGCGAGCACATCCACAAGCTGCTGAATAATTCAAGTCAAAGGTGTGACGTTTTCTGTCTGTCTCATTTCAGACACAAAATATCTGCTCTGTGAAGTGTGGGGCTCAAACTAATCGTGTTTCAATGCAGACTGATTTAAGTCATCACTTTCGCCCCATTCAGCACGAGAGGACGTGCTTCTAGCGCGCTTCACACTGGATTGCACGCGCATCTATTTTGATTAGCTCGGGAACAAATAAATAAATAACATAAAAAATAATGGCGCCGCTTATTTGTCAGCCATTGTCTCCGCTCTACATTTCATGCACACCGGCCAGACGAAACACTCCGCAGATATACGGACGAACTGTTCGTTTTGCATATTGCATATAAACAAGACAATTTATTCAGAGGGGAGGGGAGGGGGGGGCTATGGGGAAGAGGGGTGGGGGTTGATTTACGCTCCATTGACGCTTTATCAGGCTCGAAGAAGAAAAAGTCCGGCCAATCAGTTTGCTCCTCGCGCACAGGGCTGAAGGCTGTAGCACTTTGTTTCTGTGTAGTGAGCAAGTTGTTTGGAAGAAGAGGGAGAGAGAGAGAGAGAGGAAGGGTGGGGGCGAGCAGAGGACAGAAGAGAGAAAGAGAAAAGAGAGAGAGAGGGGGAAAGAGAAAATCTCGTCATGTCTCTCTTCTTCTGCTTCTTCGTGTCCGTTTAGTGATCTCGCGGCGCTGCGCAGATAATGTCCGAGAATGTCCATTTCTGGGACTTTGAGCAACTACTACGTGGACTCCATCATAAGTCACGAGAGCGATGAACTCTCAGCCCCGGCTCGCTTTACCGGTGTGCAGTACTCCGGCTCGAGCTCCGCCGCGTTGGCGGCAGGGAGGCAGCCCGGCGGAGCTGCGCACGCGGAGCATCCCCATCCCGAGTCGTACCCGTCCTGCAGCTTCCAGCCGAAGCCCCCGGTCTTCTCCTCGTCCTGGAGCCCGTTCAGTCCGCACCACGGGGCCAGCGGCCTCCCGGCTGTTTACCACCCGTACATCCCGGCGCAGCACGTGCCCGCCGCGGACACTCGGTACCTCCGCTCGTGGCTGGACTGCGCGCCGCGCGGCTCCGAGTCTGTCCCGGGTCAGTCGGGGCAGGTCAAGCTGGAGCCGCAGCTCGCGCATCTCGGCACAGAGATCCCTCCTAAACTCAGTGGACAGCTCCAGCACGAGACCACCACGTACATCCTGGAGTCGACGTCCACGGCGGCGCGCGAGCTGAACCACCATCCGTCCGCCACCCCGGGAGCAGGGTTCGAGGAAAATAAGGACATTTGTGAGGGGAGTGAGGACAAAGATGGCCTGGATCAAAGTAAGTTATTAAAACAGGAAATAGCACGCGGGAGAGATTGTAAACTCTTTTAATGCCGCCATAAAAACAGAACAAAGAGCACGAGAGCCAAACTGCTCCCACCGTCTGCTCGAACTTTATTTACCCCCGGGTCATCAGCTCCGGTATAGGACCATGTAACCGGGACAACACCAACAAAAGAAAACACATTTACTTATTTTATTAAACCAACAGCTGCGTAAAGATAGTTTTCTGATGAGGTGGAAAAATCACAACTTAAAAAACTTTGATTTTTAATAATTGTCACAATCAGCACCATCACAAAGAAAACACTGAACATGAAGGGATTAAAACATTTATGTTTTATTTTTAATGGGACGGTGCTGCTGCTGGATGCTTCTCTTCCTGCATCCTCACGACAGGTTGAAGAAAAACCAGAAGGAGCAGTTTGTAAATTAAAGTTCACCTTTATCTGTTGTTTATTAACCGGTGTTTGTTCTCTTGGAAACATATTTAAATTAAAGATGAATGGCTAAAACACGGTGTGATGGTCTGGGTCAGAGCTCAGACAGAAAAAGAAGAGCTTGATGAAAAACTCCTCCTCCGTAAATGTCAATAAGGGAACTGTAACTGAAGCGTTGGTCACTGCTTAATTGTTTTAATTGCACGAGCATGCGCACTTCTGTCCTGTCTGGGAAAGACCCAGGGGTTTAGTTTATGATTTTTCTTTTCTCGTTTTGTTACTGTGGATATTTTAAAGGTCTGAGGGCCAGCACTGTGACCGGGTCTGCCCTCCATTAGAGCAGTGTGTAACATCCCGGCGCGAGGTCAGGTATAACTGAAGCAAACTGATAGAAAGTCTATAAAAACTCATCCCCTATCTCCAGTGCAGGCTCGCGAGCTGCAGCCTACTGGTGTATACTGGGTGAACTGGGTGATTGTAACCTGACACAGTGGAGCCACACTTTCCATAATCTGTTTAATCTTTGAGTTTAATTTCTGCGTCATCTACTCTCCATCATTTCCCCATACAGAGACACATGTTTCTGTTCCCTCCCTCCCATCACTCTCAGGTGTAAACAGAATCATGGGGATATATCGTCCTGTATTGATCACTCCCCTCCATCACTATGACACCTCTGTCAGTCCATCAGCCCGTCTGCTGTTCAAAATCATAAACATCATAAAGGAGTGAGGCCGTCCATCACCGAGCGGCTGAGAGAGCGCGGAGGCCTCATAACTCAGTGTGCAGAGGGGGAATCAGTCCGCTGGACGGGGCTCAATACACTCACATGAGCAACAATAGATAACCGATAATCTCTCCGAGCATTGTTTGAGTTTTGATCCGGAGGACTGAGCGCGGGAAGGGATTCATATGCACGTCTTCTGTGCGTAGTCTTTCTTATTGATGCTTTGAGACATTTCTGAATTAAAGATACCTGTAGGATGTTTGTAGAGCACGAGCAACTTGTGTCGTTATTCATAAAGTTAAGATGGAGTTAAATGACACCTAACTGTGTGATCCATCTGATGATATCACTCCGCAAATAGTAACCTGCAGCCAGAGTGCAAAATGTTAAATAGTCCCCTCTCCTAATTAAGGAACGTGGGATATTTTTTTTTTTTTTTTTGGGGGGGGGGGGGTTAGGTTCAGGGACTCTTTTTTTATGTCGCTTGTTTCTAAAATGTGTATAAAAATACAAAATGATAGGATACTTGTTCAGATGTTGTTGCAGTCTGTCACAGCGCGAGCAGCTGCTGTTTCCATCCCTCTCCTCGCCCTGTAATAATAATATTCTGTGTCAAGTAATCGCAATCATGTTGATAAAGAGGCGCGTGGAGGGTTTGTCCAGCCGCACGCGGGTTTCTTGTGTTTTTCTATCATCATCACAACAACAACACTGAATCCACCACGAGCTGCGCAGTCAAAGCTCCGCGTGCAACTCTTCTGTGGAGGGTTGAGATTTATTTTGGGTGGAAAAGAGATTTTTTTTTTTTTTTTAAATCATGCATTTACATTTTTACATTTTTACATTTCCTAATTTGGGGTTGAAGGAGAACGTGTTTCTCTCTGTCTGATGCATGCACGCGCAATCCTTTTTCACGTGCACGCGTGTTGGCCTTTTTCCATGGAAGAAATACAAATAGGAGAAACACACACACACACTCTCACTTTACTGCTGTACACACACTCTGCCACCTTATTACAGCATGTGAGCTGGTAACGGGCTGGATGGAGCCCAGCAGCCTGAGTTATGAGCCCTCAGAATGGCTGTGTGGCCCGGTGTGTCCCGGTGCTGTCAGTGATGAAGGCTCCTCTCTTCTTCTTCTCTCACCGGTTTCAGAGCGTCAGCACTTTCTCCCTCGTGCTCTGCTGTTTGTGTGTGTTGCAGTGTTTCTTTGTGGCAGGTAGTGGGAGCTGCAGCCACCAGCAAGTGTTTCTATTGTTCACATGGCGGCCATTTTGAACACTGGCTGCAAAAAAAAAAAAAATCTACATTTTTCTCCAGGCAGTCTGAATGCACACAGACAGCTGAGTGGTCCCTAAATCTGAAAACAACGCCCAAAGAGAGAAGGCTGGATTTAGATGGCGGGTTGGTTTTTTTGTGTAACCACAGACTCTTTTAAACTTCTCTGATGTGAAAGTAAGAGTTTTACCTCCGTCCTTCAGGGCTGGAAACATCAACACAGAAGCTTTGGAAGCTGGTTTTAGTCGGCTGTGTTTGGATCGGTCACAACCTGCTGAATAGGTTCCTCTTTGACTTAACAAGTGACATCTCTGTTTCCTGACACGACTACAGCAGCTGCAGCCTGAAGTCTCTCTTCAGGTTGATCATTTACATAAGTAAGCCCTACGCTGACTTTATCTTTTTGTTGCCTTTCAAGACATAACTTGACATTGTGTGGATTAGTCCTGCTCTCGTTCTTAATGAAACCTCAGCTCATTCATTGGAAGCTAACTCTGCATAAAGATATGGAACAGCTAGCATGGCCTTGTGCTCCACGTGCTGCACCCTCTAATCTACACTTACTCTGCAGTAAAATAGTGTGGAAACTTGTTTCTGTAACTCACTGTGTCCTCACATCTTTCTGTTCATGCACAGACAGTCCAGCGTCCCTGAGGTGTAACTGAAACAGAGGCGGCAGTATTTACTGAAGTCGGACCATGACAGAAATTATAGTGCGCTCAAAATGTGAGCTGTGATGTAACTCATTTTTAAGGGGGATCGTGCAGTCATCCTCCAACAGAAGGCCCGTTATAATCCTGACATTACATTTTTTAGTTTGAACCTTGTAGGCATGTTGGATCCTCGTGTGTGCGCTCTCACCCTGGAGGGGAACAGATGATCTGCTAACCATCGCTGTTTGAGTCAGAAACTTTAACTTCCTCTAGTCCTTTACGTCACTGATAGAGAGCTGTCCCTCCAATCACTGGACATGTTTGGTTGCTGTAGCTTAGCTTCTTCTAGCTAACTGCATCCATTAAACACTCTTCAGACCTCTGAGTTTCTGCATCCAGAATGACGAGGAAGGGATTAGAGTGCAACATTCCTGCATGAATGAAAAGGGCCCGTTGTTGTCTGTGTGGCATGTTTTTCACACTTTATCATTTCTCTAAGTCATATTTAGTTGTCTGGTTCATACATAATGTGATATATTAGTGTCTGAACTCTTCAAAGAGCTGTCGCTCTGTGTGCTAACTGTTACAGCATGCTGGCATTCCTGCAAGTTTTTTGCAAATTTTTCATAAAAGGGAAGAATTCTGTGCAGATAGTCGCTCTGTCACAAGTTTTTCATGCTCATAGGTTGATGGCCTTTATGTGCTGCCAAAAAAGAGTGAAACGTGTCCATCAGAGTTTATTTTCATATTCACAGCTGTAGTCCCACTTCCACATCACAATGAGGACACTGTGGAGGTTGATATTCTGAGATCAGCAGCGTGACTCTGAGGCTGGACTCTTTAAATCCACTCGTTTCTGCAGAAAAGTCTGAGTGAGAATCTGAGAAATGATTAATGTCTGCAGCTTGGCACAGAACAGACGGGCAAAACCTGGGCGTCTCCCCCCCCCCTCAGGTAGACAAAATGGCCGCTGTGTGAATAGCATCAGTGGAATTTTACCTTTTTTAAAAAACCTCACATCCAGTCGAAGCTACAGATTCTCTTTGTGTTAGAGGAGCTGGGCGACCATCCAGAATAAACTACAAGATTACACTTCAGTCTTTGTGCTGCTGCCGGCCCGGCCTGAAAGTTATTACCCCTGAAGTTTATTAAGTTATAACGGCGGGTGAACAACCCCATTAATTGGAGGGCTGCTGTTGGTGGCTGGGTGAGATGGGGGTGTAAGGGGCCGGGTGGGTGGGGGAGATAAAATACGACTGCGGGAAATGTAATAACGTGCCTTTGGGATATATGAGAGGTCAATTTCTGGAACTATTAGGGTGAAATTGCAAAGGGAGGGAGAAAGAGATGGGATGTGATATTAGTCTTGTAGCCTTTTTGGTCTCTGTTTCCATGCAAGCAGCATTCATCACAGCGAGCGTGTGCGCACACACACACACACTGGCCTGCAGGGCTGGAGCTTTACGGGAATATCAATCTCTTTGTCCATGTTGTTCCTGTCTGTGTCACATCAGAGCCTCTCACTGCTCCTGCCGAGACGAGTCGCCTAAAGAGAAAAAAACTCCAATTTAAGACGACACAAGCTTTAAAGCCGCCGTGAACACAGATCCACAAACGCCTTCAGTCTATGTCATTTAGAGTATTTTCTGCATTAGGAGTCGTAAGTATGCAGAAATCAACACTGAGAGCTTTTACCATTTAGTGTCTTAAAAAGAGTTTCAGCATCACAGTCTGCAGTTCTCTTAGCTGTGCCTTTGTTATGTGAGTGCGTTCTGGATGCCAAAATCGGAAGAATTTAAAATGACGTTTTTGTCGGGTTGCAGGGGCGGTCTTTCCCATGAGTGGGGCTTGGTGACCCCCTAACCCAGAAAGATGAAATGTGAAGTTGGCCCCTGTAGGGCCACATACAGGTAACAATGTGAACAACAAATACAAGGTGAAACCTCATTTGTTCATTTATCAACAATGACCTCTGCAGACCCGGGTGCAGTACCACCAGGGACCACCAGGGGGCTGAGACCCTCGCTGTTAGACAGCCTGGGTTTTCTAGAAGTTCTCTTTCTCTCAGATTTTTATGGAAGCTTAAACATGCTCTCAGCTTTGATATCATATTTGTATTCACACATTTTCCAGTCAAATATCCAGAACCTATACCCCCCCCCCCCCCCACTACCCTCCTTACTGTCTCTCCACCCTTAAAGGGGAAAAAAAAAAAAGGTCCATCCTGTCCACCAGCACCCCCCTGACACCTCCCCTCCTCCGGTTTGTCATCCCATGTGACAGGCTCGGTCGTGGCTCAGCTCCGAGGGTAATGGATGGTCCTGGAGGTGATTATACACCCGGGGAATGCAAAGCACCCACTTTACCGTGTGACAAAAGCCCCTTACACACACCCCGCCCCGTCCCCCCCACCCTCCAGCCTGTCCTCGTCTCTTTACCAGGCATTATTTTGCTCTGAGATAAATCGATCGTCTACATGCTGGCCATGTTGGAGGAAATTGATTCCAGAGGGTATTAATGACGTATTTACTGATGATGGCTGCTAACCAACTGGGCTGGTGGGAATGTCGGGGGGGGGGGGTCTTATCCACACAGGGACAGAGGCTGATGCTTTGTGCATCATCGTTGGCCATCTTGGCTCTGATTTCTGGTCCTGAATACAAAGTGTCCAAACTAAACAGAAACAGATTTGATCAACACTCTCGTCCTGCAGAGTCGTGATCATGTGGACACTGTTAACACAATATCAGTCAATTGTTTCCTTGTTTCTCTTCTTCCATTGCGACAAATGTGACGTGTGTTTTGGTGTCTGTGCTGAGCTCTCTGTTGTGTGTAAACGCACTGAGCGTCCTGCAGGCGGTCGGATCTGGCATAAATCTGTGAGATGAATGAGACTACAGTTCTAGTTTTTATATCTGCTGCACAGAAATCTGTTTAGTTATTGCTTGTTTGACATCCTGTGGTGATTCTTGTTTTTCTATTAATGAAGCAGTCTCTTTTTATTGTCGGTCTTTGAAACCTGGAACAGATGCATGGCACTGGAGGCTCATGCACTGATCTTAAAATGATCAGGTTTAGCGTCTTGTTTGGGATGATGGCTCTCACTGATCTCCAAAAGTATAACATTTAATGTAAAACCTGAGGAAGCCCTGAGCGGACATGCAGCCAGACATTTTGCTTTTTCTCATTTTCTCTGTGATGAGGAGTCGATGTCGGCTGTTTTTCTGGAGATCTTGAATCGTTCATCTTGTTTTCAGCGCTGGTTTTTCCACGCTCAATAAATAATTCATCCACATCTCGAGAAACCCGCTGAAATGAAGTCGCTATTGCAGGAAAAAATAAACGTAAATAAGGAGATAGATGAGTCGAGATCTTACGGAAACGTGTGCAGGTTTACTCGTATTTGCTGAAAAATATAGTCACATAAGATGTCTGGATGTTTGTCCTCTTTGGGCTTCTGTAGGATGCAAGATGGAAGAAAAATAGAAAGCACTAAATCACAAACATGAGGTTTCAAATGTTCTTTTCAAGTAAAAAAAAAAGACTTTTCAAATCAAGGTAAACCCTGCTTTTTTACATCACAATTTGACCACTAACTTTGCGTCTCGTCTTTTTCCCAAACTGAAAGTATTTCTGTTTGTTTTGAATCCAGTTTCTGATTTCTTAAGTCGATATTCCTCTCGCTACACAAACTGTACGCCTGATTAAAAACCTTCAGAAGATTCTAATTAAACATTTTTATCAGTCATGAGCATCATCTGTAGCTCTGCAAGTCGCCTGATGGTCACATCAGTAACATATTAGCAGTAAAATCGAAGACAAACGACGACGCCTTCACCAAACCAGCGTCCGTGTGGGGAAGAATCCGGCTCCTCGGGGAGGGACACACATATCCTAATTCTCCGTCCCGCCTGTATGGCGTCAACGCTCAGACTTTCCCCCCATGACTTGAGAATGATAAGATCATCCCTTCTGACATCTCAGGCCTGAAGACTGACGCTGAGTCTGACCAAAAAAAACTTGTTATGACCTCCTGCCCTGCAGACCCCAACACATAAATCAACACTTTTTTTTTATTTTTTAAAGCATCAGCAAGGATTTATTTTTGCCCCAAAACTTAAGGTTTCCAAATCCACCCTTGTGGTCAGACTACATGTTCCCTGTGTTTCATCGAGTCTACATCCAAACCATCAGGAAGGATCTAAAAGAGCACAAACAAGCAGTGAAACTTTATTAGTTTTCACCTTTAAATCCAAATTTTAATTCCCCGCTGAAGCCACATTTGGGTTTTGCATTAAACTTGGAATCTCTCTGAGGTGGTGTCTCAGCTTTTAAAGGACAAAGGTCCAGTTTGGCCTCTCCTTCTTCTGCACATATCTGTCTCCATATTTTGAGACATATTTGATTTTTCTTTCAGCTGTTCAGATTAAAAATCAACCACGCTGCATGTCCAGTTTAGAAGCTTTGTTATTCCTGCAGCTCTCTCTGCAGACACATTTTGATTTTGCACTAAACTGATGTCTGAGATGGTTTCTGATGAAATGCAGTGAAGAAAGAAGTTCCTGTACTGTCTTCTCTCCTGCACAGTTTCACATTTTTACTCCACCTTTAGTAGCACATTTAGTCTGTTTGATTTAAATACCTTTTAGACATTTTAAACCTTCAGCCACATCCTCTTTCCTTTCTCCCAGCTCCATACTGACTCCTTTTTCTGCAATCCTTTTGCGTGTCATTCTGACGCCAGTGGTTGGGTTTTGTTGCCCGTGATGAAATTGTGGAAATTGTTAGGAGCCGTGTGTGTCTGTAAGAGACGTCGAGTGGAGTAACACAACGTCAGTATTTGACGCCTTTGGGAAAGAGGAAGGGATGGAAATGTTCTTTTTCTGGTTTCCCAGACTCTTCAGAGGAAGACACTTGTTGGTTTGAGTTTTCACTGAGTGGAGGAAGAGTCTGAACAAACCACAGGAAGGATTTCATGCTGACTGATTTTATTTGGAAGATTTCAAAGTTGAAGTGAAGCATGCAAAACCACCGGAAATTCAGCTGAAGTGATTAAAAACGTTATATTTTATTTTAAAAACGGTGGGAAAGTAAAGTCAGAGAGACACGTGCTCCGTGCTGGAGTTGTCTCGCGGTGAGTCGCAGTGAGCGACCTCGTAGTTTGGATGCTTTGGTGCTTTGCTGAGTGGAAGAGGAGATAATTTTCAGCCCTAAACCAGACCCATGTGTCCCGAACAAGAGCTCTGCGCTAATTACACCGACGTGAGAGCTATAAAGGGGAGTCAGGGTGGCCTGGAAAAAAACAAGGGGGAGAAAAAAATACGTGCAGGGAGGAAAAAATGTAGACCGTAACTCATAATCTTCTCTCCGCAGAGAATGAAGAGAAACACAATTAAGGAGCGTCTCTACTTTTCTACAACAACGTTTTGATTTACTGTTAAAAAAAAGAAATCTTAAAAATAAAAGACCGAGGCTTCTATAATTAATTTCTTCATGCTTTGGAGGAAGTTTCACATCATTAAAATTCGTTCATCTTCACCGTTGATGATGAACTCACACACGGAAACCTGATTTTTGCTCCATTTCTTTATTTGATTATGAAAATCTAAAAGTTAACGGCACTATGACGTGTTTCCAAAAATGGCGTCAGAAACTTTTATTGCGTAAAAAAAAAAAAAAAAAAACTTGAAGCCATGTCAGAGTAATTAAAGGAAGAACAGGAGAAATGTTTCCCTCGAACCCCACGAGGGCCGTAAATCTCTCTCCGTTTATTAATTTAGGAACCATCAGGAGACGCTGGTGACGCTGAGCCGAGCTGCATGTGCCATCATTCTCGCGCGCGAGCACAAAGTAAGGCACTATTAGGCCTGTAAAACATCCTCTGTGATGTGTTCACTGTCATCACAAGAGGGGGAAATTTCGGCTCCTGTTTATGGTACCAAATGTAATTTAGGTCCTACTCGTTTCTGATTGCCTTTTATTTCCTTTTTCCTCGCATCTTGTTGTATCCCTCCGCTGAAGGTCACCTTTCAGAAACAAGTCCTCTCTAACAGAAAGTAACTCAGACTGTGAACATCAGCAGAGCATTTATGAAAGAATTGTTTCTTTATTCGTTTTATCTAATTGTGAATTTAATTTGGGCACTTCTTCAGAATGAGAGAAACTGAACCAATGAGAAAGTAGAGCTTTACCTTTTTTCCCTCCATCTTTCTCTGTAACTCCGCGCGCACTGAGGTCTATATTTATTTCTTCTGCATGAACCTTGATGTTTGGTGCAGCAGCAGCTCGTCATATTTGCGCCCCGTTCTGTCTCCATAAAACTGTTTTACGCACCAAATTGACAGTTACATCCGGGTGATTTTACGCACGAGGAGGTCCACTGTTACTTTTAAAATGTTATAAAACTCACGTGCTTTTATTGTCATCATCCTTAACTGGCTTCCTTTCCTTCTCTCCTTTCCTTCTCTCCTTTCTCCTCCAGCTGACCCCTCGGCCAACTGGCTGCACGCGCGCTCCTCCCGGAAGAAGCGCTGTCCGTACACCAAGTACCAGACGCTCGAGCTCGAGAAGGAGTTCCTGTTCAACATGTACCTCACGCGGGACCGGCGGCACGAGGTGGCGCGCGCGCTCAACCTGACGGAGCGGCAGGTGAAGATCTGGTTCCAGAACCGGAGGATGAAGATGAAGAAACAGAGCAAGGACCAACCCAAGGACTAAGCGGGGACTCTCGGACCCACGCACGAGCGGCACATACGCCTGGTTTTGACGCACGTGCACGCACGCTCACAACATGTATCCTGTAACGTTTCTTAAACACAAAATGGCCTTCCTGCAAACACGCACACAGACAACCTTTCCAATTAGTTTAAACCTCCAGGCCCCATCACACCTGATCGATACACCTGATCAGCGGCTTCATTGATCTAATGAAGGTCGCACGCGCTCCCTGGGAGGCCTGGACTCTTGAACAATTTTCGTTTTCAGTCGTGGTGGATGATGGGTAAAAAGTCACAGACCTACAGTGATTCTTCCTGGAACTTTTTTCCTGACAATGTGTGGGACCGCTTCTAAAGCTGCGGACTGGACTGAGTGTTTGGTGACGTCATGCGTCTTTATTTCACGCTGTTTTTAATTAGTTTGATCTGTAATGTAAAGGAAGAGAGTATCACACCGCCTCGTGCTAGAGAGAGAGGGAGAGAGATGTTTTCTTCTTTATCAAGCACTACTTTTCCTCTTATTGGTTATTTATTGTTCCGTATCTGACACCGGAGGCGCGCGAAGGTGCTGAAATCGTGGTTTCACGTGGCCATTAATAAACACCAGGAGCGGAGGAGGATAGGAACACGAACACCTCCTATACCGGCAGGGTTTGATTAGAAAGCGCCTGATGTTCGGCGTTGATACAAGCAGCAAGCCGCCGTTTGTTTCCAGGTTGTCGGTCTAAGTAATGAGCAGATACCGGGGGGGGGGAGGAAGTGGAGTGATGGGATGGTGAGGGTGTTAACCCGACTCAGCAACCGAGAGGCTCCGATTAGGCTGCTGTCGATACGGTGGATCCCGCCCTCCGGATGCTTTATCTGCTGCAGCTCCTCTCGTGCTCGGCTTCTCTCGGCTGTCGATCGTCGCACGAGCCCGGAGTCAGCAGAGTTTATTGTCTCCAAGAAACACACAAAATAATCATCATCAAGCACACACATCAAGACTTTGTGTGTGAATGCTCGTCAGATTTAGGGGAGACTGGGGGCGGTTGCAACATTTCTCTCACTGTTTAGATTAGGAAATAAAAACACATTTATTCTCATTATTAAACTAAAACACCTCCGATAATTATTACTTACTAATAATTATTTTGAATAAATGCATAAAAGTGAACAACATACATTTAAATCAGAAATGAGATTTTTTAGGTTTTCACAGAGAACATCTACCGACACTTATCAGGGACCTTACAAGGTTTTAAAAAGTTCTCCTTATTGTCTCAAAACACAATAAAAAAAGTGCATTATTTTAAAAATTTAATATTTTATAATTTATTCATGAATTAGATAATACCACATTTTAAAATTTGATATAACCCTAGAATGTTTAAAGTTTGGGATTTTTGAAAATAGAAAATTATTTTTCCTAAATTCTTTCTACAGATTAAAAAAAACAGTTTAATGTAATTTATATTTTATTTAGTTGTAAAGGAAAATGTAGAAACTAATTTCAATGTAGTGATTTGAACATAAAGGCTTTTTTTTCAGACTGAATGACTCTCTCTCTCTTGTTGACACAGTCCCCGGTCTCCCCTACTTCAGGAGATAAAGACTCAGACAGCTTTCCACCCTCCAACAGATTTAAAGACCGGTTACACACAAACGTCTTAATTAGAACAAAATCTTTCATGGCTGCAGAAGAATTTTCAGCAAAACGTCAGAATCTAGTCCGCACAAAGTCCGCGTGGTCCTCAACATCCTTCTTATCCTTCTTCAACGTGATTCTTCCTTTCTCTGGAGGAGAATCATCTCTATTTTTATACAAATCTACAGTTTGTTCTGTAATATCTGCTATGCAAGCACGGGTTCCTCTCTAGTCAGGAAGTATCCACAGGCAGTGTGCGCAAAGAGAGAGAATACAAAAACACGCTCACATGTTGACTGGAAATCTGAATTCCTCGTCGGTGTCCTCCCCCCCTTCCCCTCCCCCCATAAATATGATTCCTATATGTTGTAAAAGAGGTTTTATATAAACAGAGAGGACAGGACGGCCTGCGTGGAAATGCTTTAGCAATAGTGTCGACGTTTAATAGCTCAGAAAATGATGTGGTCCGTTTATGCAGAATTTTATGAGTGTGAGTGTTAAAGTATGAAGAGGCCGTGTTGGACTGTTTCTACGGCGTTATTTGGAGTGTCGGTGTAGTTAAAGGGCGTCCGATGGCAGTTTTATGGACGGATCATAAACTACACACAGGCTTTACAGCGTTTACAACCGTGTGTGTGTGTGAGAGAGAGAGAGAGAGAGAGTGTGTGTGTGTCCGATAAGAAAGAGAGAAAGAGGATGTGTGTGCGCGCATGTGTTGGCCGTCGCGGTTGCAGACCACGAAGGCTGCCTGCACCAACATTGTAAAAACTAAACATTATATATAAATATAGTTTACACACACACACACACACACACACACACACACACACACACACACACACACACACTGCAGCTCTAATTAACGTGCAGAAATAACGGGTCCACAAACAGCCTCTCTTCTCTTTAACTTTTCTTTCTTGTTTTTTTGTTTTTTTTGTTTTTTTGCAGAGTCTTAAACAGAGAAGCGCGCGCAGCATCACACCCTCCATTCACGAGCACAAATGTTTACATGGTTTGCGCATGCCTCGAGTCTCCAGTCGTTTTGAGACGTGTTGTTTTCGTCGTTTAGCTCTTTGTGTGTTCAATGTGTCGGAGGGGGAATGCTTTCAGAAAAATTAAAAGCAGACTAAATAGACGTTTTTTTTTTTCTCGATAGGAATATTCCTTATTTATTGTAAATAAAGTGAGTAACCTCGTCTTTCTTATTGGAATATGATGATTCTTGTTTGTCTAATATGGATTTGACTGTATATAGATGATTCTGTTCTCTCCTTTCTGTTTCCTTGTTATTGTGCAGACTGTCTCTTTGTGTTTGATGGTGAACAGTGGTGAGCAGGACTGAAGCTGCAGGGAGGACAGATTTCATTCAAATGTAACAATGTCTCTTTAAAACGATCAGCTTGATTTGAATTATTGACTCTTCCTTCCGCCTTCTTCTCTGTATTTATTCTCCTGACTGAGGGACTTTTGGTTCCTGGAGGTTTTTGTAGTTGGTGAATATGGACAGAGCTCCAGAAGTCTCTCTCCTCTTCAGACAAATGTGACCCATGTGTCCACAGTGGAGGCTTTATTACCGAGCAGGCGGACTCCACAGTCTCTGTGATCCTCTCCTTCATGTCTCCATGTGTCACTTCTTGTGCGTTTTTCTCTTCTCTGTGTTGTTGTCTTCTGTTACTTTGTGCGATGGCACTGCTGATGCTGGATTCATATTAAAGAAGAGTCTTTACACAACGATCGTTTCCCCTTCTTTTTCTCCTCATTGAATAATAACATCTTCAATGTTGCAGGATCATTTCTTTCAGCGTTCTCAAAACTTCAGAGAGCTTTGCAGGACAACTTTGCTTTCCTCTTTTCGACTCCTAGTTTGATTTTCTTTTTGTCTCTGTGGGAAGACACAGAGGCGAGGAGGGGGGGTGAGGCAGCATGTGTTTAAAATATGTGTGTCCTCAGTCCTACACTGCAGCTTAAAGGAGAGGGGCGTCTGTTTGGCTGCAACACCAAAAGACTGTCATAAAGCCATAAACACCCCCTCACAGCACACACACACACAAGATGAGTGCATTCATTAGAGGCGTCGTCATCCATCCGTCCATTAGGAGTTGGTGAAGCCGCTGCGGTTCCTGTGTTTGTCTGACAGACACACAGTCTGATGAGGAGGGCGGCAGGAGCTCTGCTTCCTCTCCTGCTCCTCACATGATGGAGGGACAGTTAGAAGTAGGACTGGAGTAGTTTCAAAAAGTATAGACTACAACTTTAAAGTCTCCATTGATTTGTGTCGATGTAAATGATGCTGCAGAACACAAACAGCAGGCTTCATTCTCTGATGCTTAAAGCAGTTAAAATAAGTTTTTATTTGGAGATCACAATTTTGCAGTAGGCCTTATTGCATCACTAAGTCAAAGCCATCTTCCATTTAATAATCCACATGTAGACCCCCCTCCCTCCATCTGCAACCCACCCATCTTAAAGTGATTCTAACTTCCGGCTCAGAAACGCTGCAGAATACTAATGTTCTCATATTTAATATAATGAACTTACAGATATACACTTACATACATTAGAGGATTATATCGATACACATTTATCTCCTTTTTTAGTTTTCCTTCTCGTTCTTTTTTAAGCGGCTCATTTTCTTTCCCAAGGCGTCACATAGTCACGCTTTTTTCACGTCCCTTTGGCGTCATATACTGATTTTCTGGTGCCTGCACGCTGGGCTTTCATCAGACAAAAAGCTGTCATGTCATAATCAAACCCAAAAAGACGCAAAGCGTCCGTGTGTGACGTAAAATGAAACCTTGTGTTACTACAGGCCTATATGTGACGCAGATGGTGGTGGAAAAAAATCCCCATCAGTTTAGGGGGGGCAATAATTTTATGGGAAATTTCTACATGATTAAAAACGTTTTAACAACCCAAGTATGCATCTATAGATTTCATGTCTCTATTTTAAAAACAATGAATTTATAAAGTTCAGAAAACAATCCCAGAAACCTGCTGTGCATGCAGAGAGAAACCACACTGAGGCCGTGACCTCTGACCCTGTTTGCAGGGCTGGTAGAAAAAGCAGACTGAGGGGAAGCTTTCAAAGAAACACCCTGACGTTTAAATTCTGCAACTTCATGTTCAGCGGTGCAACTGTTCAAGTCACAGCGCCACAGAGGAAAGGGAGGGGGCAGCATGAGCAGCACTTTCAAAATCTTAATTTTTGATTCATTAAACTCAAAAGTGTATCTGTTGTGAGGACAGATATTATCAGATGATTTTACACCTGATTAGTTCTTCCAGAGTCTTTGCATGCATCATTTATAAAGGAACCTAAGGGTGTGTACAGATGTTCACAAACATCATTAAGATTAAGATTTAAGATTTACTTTATTGATCCCACAAGGGGAAATTCTGCAACACACACATGCACAAACAGGATCCTGTGGACATGCACTAAGGGAGAGATGTCAGAGTGATGGAGCCACCCCTGGCAGGCGCTCCTGAGCTGATGGTGGGTAGGGGGTTTGGTGCCTTGCTCAAGGGAACCTCTGGCAGTGCTCAGGAAGGCCAACTTCCATAAGGCCAACTTCCATATTTTGGTCCTCCGGTTCCCAACCCAAGTCCCTACAGATGGAGCTACTGCCGCCCCCCAAATTACATCTACATTATTCTAAGTTATGGAGCAATCGCTGCCTGTTATCACAATTAGCAAAGCATGCAGGATCAGTTTATGAAATACATGTAGAGGCATTGTGCAAGTTTACAGACAGTGCTTTTAATAAACATGCTGCTTCTAAAAACATGTTGAACTCAGGAGTCACGGCGGTTTAGAAAAACATTTATTATTATTATTTCATCATTTGGTTACAAAACATGTTAGTTTGTTTTATGGGGTTTATAAGTTTGATTCCATAACACTCGTGACTGCAGAACCAATCAGTGCTGCCGAGCTGTTGGGGCGAAGAATTGTGATGGTGAACACATCCTCTCTGATCCTCCCTGCACCGCTGGGCCCAGCAGCCAATGAGGCCTTGGGATTTGAGCAGATTTAGACCTGGGCCCCAACAAAGCCGTCCCATAAACCATCTGTGGACTCGACGGCGGATGATTGTGATTCTTCTCTGAGGTCCTGCAGGGTCGGAGCTTCATTAAATCCAGAAGCCCCTGAACTGTGCTGCAGGCCCCAAGCCGCTGTCCCAGAGAGGGACACCAACCGCAAGCTGCTCCAGCAGACTGTGTGTGTGTGTGTGTGTGTGTGTGTGTGTAGAGTGGGGTGGAGGGTTCTCTCTGACACATGGCACAGTAAATCTAACCCAACGCAGCGAGCAGGAGCCTCACAGCACAACACACACTCACATCAGGTTCATACAAAGAGGATGAGTTTCAGTTATGGAGGCTGAGAGCGCGCAGGGAGTCCGCGTGGTCTAATCTGTAGAGGAGGAGAAAAGTGAGGAGGAGCTGATATTCTACAAGCAGCCAGAGTGCAAACTTGTTGTAGTTGAAGAAGAAAAGAACACATTTTATACTGAAGCATTGATTTTGCATCATCGCAGAGAGACTTAGTTGTTTCCTGTATTTTCTCTGAGCTCTGTTCCTGCTCATCCCTGTTTTAGTTAATCCAGATTTTATTGATCTCTGTAAACAGATTCTGGACTTGAACCAGAGAGCAAAACAGGGCCGAAAACTACAACCCTGAAACCCATCAGATATTGTCTTACGACCAACATTCAGCTTTTAGTTGATCCCTTTAAACAGACAGCTGAGTATTCAGTTTCAGTGACTCCACAAAGACGGCATAAAAAGGAAGTCTTACCCTAAAACTCTTCATCACATATCTCAACAACTGTTGGATAAGTCGTGTTGTTTAGACTAAAACACTAATGTGGATCTTTGCAGAGTAAAGATTATAGAAAGACCGAACCATCAGTGCAGGAGTTTCACACACAGGACCAGGGTTTGGGTTCCATGGGATCCTAAAAGATGATGTTGATTCATTGTTGGATGTTTTTACAATAAACCTGATAAATCCAACTGTCTAACATCCAGGTAGCATGTAGCTAGGTTTACTTCTTATTTTAGCTGTAGGAATTTTATCGAGGATTAGACACCTCTTGTGTCTGGTATCAATTAATGTTACACAAGAGAGGAATGGACTTACCGGCTGTAATGTGGTAGATTTTGATTTACACCCCTAAACAAGGGGGGGCTGTGGCTCAGTGGTAGAGTCAGTCGTCTGTCAACCGGAGTGTCCGGGGTTCGATACCCAGCTCCTGCAGCCACATGTCCGATGTGTAAGCACGAGACACTTAACCCCAAGATGCTCCCTCTGCTTCATCAGCAGCCTCTACCATCAGTGTGTGACTGTGTATGAATGGATAAGTTAATACTGATGGGCTCTACACAGCAGCCTCTACCATCAGTGTATGAATGGATGAATTAATACCGATGACTCTTTACTCTGCGGCCTCTACCATCAGGGTGTGAATGTATATGAATGGATGAGTTAATACTGATGGACTTTTTACACAGCAGCCTCTACCATCAGTGTATGAATGGATGAGTTAATACTGACTCTCTCACAGCAACCTCTACCATCAGTGTGTGAATGTGTATGCATGGAGGAGTTAATACTGATGGACTCTACACAGCAGCCTCTACCATCAGTGTGTGAATGTGTATGAATGGATGAGTTAATACTGATGGACTCTTTACTCAGCAGCCTCTACCATCAGAGTGTGAATGTGTATGAATGGATGAGTTAATACTGATGGACTCTTTACTCAGCAGCCTCTACCATCAGAGTGTGAATGTGTATGAATGGATGAGTTAATACTGATGGACTCTTTACTCAGCAGCCTCTACCATCAGTGTGTGAATGTGTAGGTGTGACCTGTGGTGTAAAAAGCGCTTTGAGTAGTCCAAAGACTAGATAAGAGATATACAAGATGAAGTCCATGTATCATTTATCTTTGCATCCTTAAGTAGCAATATACCTAGCTAATGAAATATTAGCTTGGAAATGATTCCTATAATAGCTAGGAATGCTAACCTCATAATAGCTGCAGCCTACTTCCCAGCCAACAGGTTGGACTGAAGTCAATGCCTTTTCTATGGTAGCACTAAAGTAATTCAATCTGGGAATAACCTCTAAACTACTCTCTGTTTACCATAAACTTGTGCCCTTCATATCACTATCAACATGTAAGCCATGAATTGATTTCATAGCTAACGTAACATTAGCTCTGCATTTAAACCTTTCCTTTTGTTTGACTAGAGAAACATTAGTTGAGAATTTACAAATTCCATAAGCTCATATTTCTCTTGCTAAACAAAAGGGGAACTTATTAATATTAATCGTAACGTGGAGTAGGCTAGGAGAGTGCATTCTTCGATTCCAGCTAACGTGATGTTAGCTTTGAATCTACATGTTTCCCTATGTCTGGCTTTGGAGTAGGCCTAATTCTAGCGAAGAATTTATTTCCACGGTAACATTACGCTAGCCAGGAATTTACACCTTTCCCAATGTACTGCTATCATAACAAAAACAAAAAATTTACTTCTGCAGCTAATGAAATGTCAGCCAGGAATTTACGCCTTTCCACTTCCTGGTCCTGGCAAAAATCTCTTACAGGCTACTATAAACATGTCTGGGGGAAACCAGTGGCACAGGTACTATAATAAAGAATACAAATGCGAGGAGAATAAATAGAAGATACAAATATTTAGAGAATATAACTAGAACGTACTTTACTGACTTTCAAGCTAACATGATGTTAGCTTTGAATTGAGAGATATTTGAGAGACGTGTTTCCTTCCAGGCTAATTTATTGTTAGATCAGAATTTACAGCTTTCCCGTTGTGCTACTAACACTACATGTGCTTGGATTGATGCCTCTCCTTTTCTCTCACTAATTTAATGTTTGCTAGTCAATAACTTCATGGCTATCATTGTGTTAGCTTAAGAAATGTAGCGCCTTTCCTGTTTGTAGTATCAGCAGCCTACTTCACACTGAACATAAAGAATGTACACTTCTCCTTTTGTGTCATTAAAGAACGTAAGCTTGAACTGTGCTTATAATAATGTAATACTTGATTTTAATATACTCTCTGGTTTTTGTAATTATAGATAGAAGGTTGTTTAAAGCAAACAAAACTAAAAGTCGATAATATCAAAAATTGTTTTCCTGAAGAATCTCCCTCCTGATGTCTACTCTTCTTTGTTTGCTTTTTATAAATTAATCTAGATGCAATGGAATAATAATGACTCCTCAGATCTCAACATTTATAAGACAAGGTACATGTAGGCTACATGATAACAGTATGACATAAAATTTGAGCTTCCCACCATCAGGTCTGAGATAAATGGCGGCTGTGTGAACTCGCTGCATTCCCCAGAACATGTCAATAAGATACGAGTCATGAATGTGTTGTTGTTGTTTATTCTCTTGAGAGTTATGGCAATACTGTAATCAAAGGAACATGTTGCATTTAAAAAAAATCTACTCTAGGAAAACTGAGAAAACAAGTTTTCAAAACATCTGAATAGCATTCATCCCCCCTTTAACATCCAACAGCAGAGCACATGACGTCGTTCTTTGCATTTAGCTTTAATGTGTAACACAGGTTTTCAATATTAACAAGAAAACCATCAATTAAATACGGATTAGGTGATTTTAAGATTTGATACAGTATCACACAAACACATAACTCAGGTGTGTCATACTTGCCTACATCTGTGCAACACATAACCCATTCCGCCCTCTCTCTCCTCTATAACAGTTTCAAACTGTGAGCATTGTAAGAATGCAGATGAGCTCATTGTGCAGTGATTTAACTAAAGTAGGTCCAGGATTCATCATTTCATATTTTACTGAAACTAACTGAGCTGCACAAGTCGACTCGCGCGCTGCTGCTGCTGGCGAACTCATATTTCAAGCAGGCGAACGTGTCCAATCCAATATGTCTCCACTTTATCCTCTCATATTAAAACAGAGTCCACAGATAATAAGCAGCTTCACTGGCACACTCTCTGGGAATGATGCTGGAGGCCCAGAGCCCCCCCCCCCCCCCCCCCCACACACACACTGAATGAGCTGTTTTACGCAGCACAGCTTCTATAATTCATCAAGCAGCTGAGAATATCTCTCTTATTCATAAATTTGCTCTAAGAGAGTTATGGTCCCGCTGATACAAACGGCTGTATGGATCAGATCACATCAGCCATTCCGGACTCATTAACCGGCGGACACGGAGCCAAAAAGCTGCTGGCTGCTCTGCGCGTGCTCAGAAATCAGAAATAATAACAACATTAAAAACAGTCTCGAGAACATTTTTTGCACATTTTTACAAATAATAATTTAAAATAATCAATAAGCGTGATAAACGTGACAACTTCAAAATAAAATCCCCAGAAATAAAAACAACGTGCTTCTGTTAGAGCAAATAAAATAATTTTAAAAATACAAATATAATAATCAACAACAAAAAAAATCACGTGTTATAACAACGAGGATCTTCATCATCAGCACATATATTAATGATGACAGTATGAGCACAAGATACAACTGGTATAAAATATGATCATCGATTATAAAAAAGAAGAAATATGTGCACACGTCACAGCTTCAGATTAAATAGTTAAATATAATAAAGATGACCAATAAGTGCACGTGCTATGTTGCAGAAACAGTGATAATAAAAACATGTGCACGTGCTGCTCCTATAAGTGAAAATGTCACCATCAGATGGTGTGATTATTTAAATTCAGGAAAGGAAAAACAAAAACATAGAAAGTATTGATGAGAATATTTCCATTTTTTTAAATCTTCAAAATATGAGAACAGATGTATCTGTGCATAAATCTGACGTCAGTGTGCCATTGATAATATTTACACCGTGCTCCAATAATAACAATGTAATTATTATAGAATGATCTGAAGTATGAAGTAGAGAAAATATTAAAGTATGCAAACTGTCTCAGCTGCTAAAAACAGACAACAAACAATAAACAAATATGAGGCAAGTTGGGAAATAGTGAGCGCGTGATGCTCTGAACTAAAATTTTAATTTGTTTGTTTTTTTAATTTAAAAAAACAGAACTGTAAATATAAAACATAAACGAATAAATAAATGAGCCTTTAACTGTGCTGTGGACAAATGTTTGACAAAAAGTCCATCATATTATTAATGTTAATATTTAATACTTCAGTTTTAACTTTTGACCTCGAGGCCGTCATTGGCTGGATCAGCTGGAAATGTAAAAACAGTTATGAGGCTAAAAATAATTATTTAAAAGAGGAAATACTTTTTTGTAAATCCACTAATTCAGAATATTATAATAATAATAAAATAACAAGAATACAAATAATGAATGATATAGAAGAAGGTAGAAGAAGATTTACAGTGGCTGCAGAGAATATTCTTAAAGAGTAGAAATGAAAATGAGAAATGTTAAATGAAGATTTCTCAGCGTCTCGTGAACATTCCTGCAGTTCCTCCACGTTGTTTTTGTTCCTCTGAGGTGAAAACAGTCCGCGGATCAAACGGCTCATAGCTCCGTGTCTGTGAAAAGAATTCCTCCCTTTGCTTCCACTCAGGTTGAGTTTCAGAGACACAAATGTCCCCGCGGTTTTTTCTCCTTCACTTCTTCTGATTCTGTCAAATCCCAAACTGTGGTCCGCGGGTCCGAGCAGGCCCTCAGGGTTTCTTTCATTCTTCTTATTTTACTTTAGTTTTAAAAAACAAATCTGTTGCCTTAGCTGTTCTCCCTTTGGACCAATAAAAGCTCCAGCAGCTCCCTCTCCTCCTCCTCCTCCTCTTCTTCTTCGTGTCTCTCACGTCAGTTGTTTTGCACACTTCCTATTTTCAAACACGGAAACAAACGGCACGAGAGGAGCAGGATGTTCTGCACGCACCGGGGGGCTCGAGATCACGGGTAAAAATGAAAAAGAAAGGGGGGGGGGGGGGTGAGGGTGACGAGGGATGCGGATGCGTGCGGGCTGGAAGAAGAGGAAGAATCCGCCGCCGACTGTCGTAAAAAGCGCGAATAGGAAGACGGAAAAGACGGAGAGGAGAGAAAGAGGATCAAACGCTGCGCAGCGCAATAAAAGAATATGACTGCTATAAAAGTTTATAGCGTATAAATTTCTGAAGGTTAAGAACTAAACGGCTGTAAAGCAAACACGAGGAAAGAAAAGGGGGGGGGGGCGAGGAAAGACACAGAAGAAATATTAGAGGAAATGTTTCAGATCTCCTGCTTCATCTTTTATTTGGAGGTTAGGCTGGGATCAAAGACACACACACACACAACACACACACACAGAGGATGAGCCAATATTATACTACTGTCTGACATCTGAGACTCTCAGTGCGTGATGGAGAGGCCTGGATGAGGAGGAAACATGTTTTCAGGAACATTTTGAATTTGTTTTATTTGATTTTGTTCTACTTTTGTATTTCAGGAACATAGCACGGATGAGTCTCCTTCCTCCTCCTCCTCCTCCTGCCCTCTTTTCAGCCTTGGGAGTTTTATGGTTTTGTGGCCGTTTGGCTCTATTGGGGTATTTTTGCTGCCTGGTTGTGTGTGTGTGTTGGCTCCTCTCTGACCTCTTTGTCTCACTTTGCTGCGTCCTTACAGCCAGGGTTGTAAAAAGGCATAAACTCCCCCAAAACAACACCAAAGCGCAGCCCCAGACAGACCCCGGCATGACAGCGCTCTGTGACCGGCTCCCAGGCTTCTTTTCCGGCCTATAGAGGTCACAGCGGGGCCCGGGCTGGGGCTGCACAGCGGGGGGAGGCAGAGAATTTTCTGCATGAAGTGTGGAAACACACAGGTTTGATCCCACAACAGCTGTCTGCAGACCTAAATGGTTAAATATGTTGTTCCTATTTAATTTTAAATCTCGCGTTGTTTTCGATTTTTTTGTCATGATTACGAGATTTCCAGGCATCAGGGGTGACACCAAGACTGCTTTCTCTTCAGATAACAGTTGCAACCGCTTTTACAGCCTGTTTACAGCCTGTTATTAAGACACACACACACACACACACACACACACACACACACACACACACACACACACACACACACGTCCCTCGAACATGAAAACAACTATCATGTGCGGTAATGAAATGAGGATGCCTGAGCTGGACTTCACATACACACACTGACACACACTGACACACACCTCTGACCCGTCACCCAATTTTTTTTTTAAATATATATATTTTTTAATTAAAAACAATAACCGGAAATTAAATAACAATAATAAAACATCACAGAAATTCAGGGAAAATCACTAAAAGTCTCCACGACGTGTTTACATGAATGACGTGTTTACATGAATAACTTTATTTACGCCAAGCACACACATGTAAAATATTAGCCAACATAAAATAAATATCCCCAATAAATTAGACAAATTAAATAATTCTTATATAATATAACTCCTTCCACGAGCCAATCCCATTTCATTTGAGTCTTTCAATATTAAACCATTTCAGAAGATTTATAACAAATATTTGAAAACAGATTTTCACTGTGCATTTTGTAAACATTAAAGAGTTGTGACAAAACCATCCTACAGAATTTATAAAGAGTCTCGTGCATTTACCTGCTGCTTACAAAAAACAATAAAGCTTGAAATACTTATGCGTGATTTATTTTTTCCATTTTTAGTTTTGCTTTAGATCAAATATGAGAAATAAAAACTACAGAAGGCATCCTGTGTCTCTGTGCTTTAACTTTAAATCCAACCTCTAGATGCCTCTGAACCTGTCTGTCTCACATACAGAGTCTATATTTATATATTCAGCTTGATGGATATTAGCCTGATAAGCAGGACTTTGTATTTTCCCCTCCTGCACTACTCTCTCTCTCTCTCTCTCTCTCTTTCTCTCTCTTCTCTATTTTACCCACAAATCCCAAATCAGCCCTCACATCTGGCCTCCAATTATATCCCGCAGTTTTATTTTAAAGCAGCTTATGTAGCTTTATGTGCGCACTTAATAGAACCATAAAGCCGCATTACAGGCCGACGTCCCCCCCTGTGGTCCTTTAAGCAAATGGCCACTTGATGGCGCTCTTGCTCCACCGATAAAACAGTCTCGCCCAAGGCTCTGCTCACCTCCTGATGTCGAAACCAACATGCACGAGCTCCTGTGAGGGGGGGCAACTTGCTTTATTCCTTTTCTGTGTGTATAAAAATGGGTGTTGTTGAGGAGCTGGGAGGTTACTGAGATACTTTTAGACTTTCTGTCCTGATATTTGAAGACATTTTTGGGTTCTTTTCACTGATGATGCGGAGGAAGGGCTGAGGCCTTGGAAAATAATTACCCAATAGCCGTGCAGGATACGTATAGGCCGCCAGGAAATGTTTATTTGTGTTGGTGTACAATCCACTCCAAGGACACACGCACCTTATTCCCCTGCTTAATATGCAGGAATGTGTAAGGTGAACGCGCGTGTGCAGGGTGCTGGAAACATGTTTTGCACTGGTCACTGTAAGGGATATGATCACCCTGAGCATTCAGGATGCACAGAACTCTTCACCTGTGGTATCCTGATTTTAAATAAAACAGCTATTGATGTTTCTTACTTCTCTGAATCCTTCTGTTTACGGAGTCTGTGCGCGTCTCCAGGGCCGCCTGATGTTCTCTGTTGTGTGTTTTATTCTGCAGGAATGAACTGGTAACAGACTCTCTCTGTTTTCTAATTTAGATCTCTGTCCGGACTGTGATTAAAGCTGCGTTGAAGCTGCTCTGAAACGTGTGTTTTCCCGCGCACACATCCACATCTCGCCCCGCAGACTGCAGATCTCTCATAAGCAAACACTTTATTAGAAGTGTAAAACACGGCGCGCTGAACTTTCAATAAGATCATATTCTGGGTAATAAATTGGGAAAATACTGCGGCAATTACTCCTCAGAAAGTCGGGCGTATAATCAGCTGATTTACCACAACACGGAGTGTAATTCAGGCGGCTCCTGGCAACATTTGGGCCTCTTGTGTCAGCGCTGTATAATCTAAATAAATTAAATTCCTGTAATGACATTTTTATTTGGCTGAGCGCGCCACAAACAGGAAAACATTCAATGATGGAGATAAAATGAAAGCTCAAAAACAAAATCATGTTGCAGGAACCGAATGAGAAAATTGAGTTTGAGCTCCTGCAGACACCTGCATCATTGATTGCTCCTCTCAGATTGATCAGCATCTTTCAGGCTGCAGAAAACACTGTTTTAGTGTCAATCAATGCAGAAATCAGTCCATCAGTCTTTATTTCTTACTTTTTTACGGCTGTTCTACAAGGCCTCGGTCCAACCTTTGCTCATCCTATCCTTCCTTAGTAAGGCCCTCTTCTTACCTCTGCTCACACTACAGGAAAGACCACAGCAGTATGGAAAACACGCAGATGACACTTAAATACCCGGCGACGATGAGGCGTTTACGGCCTCCGGTGGCGCAAAGGGCGCGTCGTAAAACATCCCGGTTTGTTTCTGCTGCCGGGACGTAAACAAGCGAACACTGCCCCTCCGCTTTATGGAGCTTTATAGTTTGTTAAAGCGTTTACAGCCACTTTCTCCGAGCCCATTACCTCTCCGGTCCTCCTCACATGTTTATGGAGATCATATTTATAAAAGTATACGACGATCAGGGCGCATGCGCGTCTCGTTCTGACCAGCCTCAGAAATGAAGACAAGAACTGGTTTTAAAACCTCAATTACATTTATAGACTGGTACTTGTTAAAACCAATACCAATTAGGAAGCACTACCCCTCCACTCCCCCCTCCCCCCCTCTCGTGCAGGCTCGCTGACATTTGCGGGCCTCATTCACTCCGCGCGCGTTCCCTCCTTTAAGGATTCAGAGGAGAAAATGAGAAAGAGCAATTAATGAGAGCAATACACCACCACACCTCCCCCATCCCCTCACCCCTTCCCCACCATCAACACCCGACCTCAATCTCAGCTTCAAAGTAAAAAGAAAATCAGTTCTTTTTCTTCTTTTGGTTGATGTGTGTGCGCGCGTGCGTCTATTTGCTGTTGATCAGATGCAAAGCGGCAGAATTCTCATTACTCCCCCCCCCCAGCTTGATAGTGCACCTATTTTCTTCCACTCCACCTCCTCCTTCTCTTCCTCTTCTTCTCTCTTTCTTCATTCTCTCTCTCTCTCTCTCTTTGCATTATCTCTGGCGCGCGGAGCTCCTCGAGCTGACTATCATCTATAAGCTTAGAGGCGCGTGCGGGGACAAGCGAGAGAAAAAAAAAGTGTAATAGACCTTATATGAGTGTGTGTGTGTGTGTGTGTGTGTGTGTGTGTACGGGCACTGGTGTGCGTGGAGAAGCCAATGGGATGAAGAGCTGATAATAGATGCAAATTATCCCTGAAACCGACAGACACAGACACACATATACACGTACACACCAACACACACCGAGGCCAGGAGGAGAGAGAGAGAGAGAGAAAGAGGGGGTGAGCGCGCGCGATAGAGAGCCAGAGAGAGAGAGAGAGAGAGAGAGGGAGCAAGAGAGAGAGGGAGAAAAAATATGAAACAACTCATTTGCAGAGGAGTAAATCACGGAAAAGCCGTTTGAGAGCGCGACAGGGCTCCGCTTCCAGCGCGAACACCGGAATTGTGATGCGCAGGAGCCCTTCCTCCTCAACTTCTCCCTCTTCTTCTTCTTCTCCTTTCTCTACGTTTTCTGTTTCTTCTTCTTCGCTGGAGTTTTTATGGAATCGGTGTGATCGTTGTTGTTGTTGTGGTTGTGGCTGTTTCCGTTACTCACATCACCGCGCGTCCGTCACTGTGGCCGTGAGGGGAAACACCACAACAACGGTCACCGACACCGGCGGCAGACTCGCCTCGCGCTCTCTCTCTCTGTGTGTGTGTGTGTCGGTGTTTGTCTGCCTCACAGCGCGCGACAGAAGCAGAAAAAAGGAAAGCACGAGCCGCTGGTCGCTCCCTCTGTGACTCTGCTGAACACTGACTGAACTACTGTAAAAAAAAAAAAAAAGAAAAAAAGAAAAACCACACCAACACAAAGATGAGTTCATATTTCGTCAACTCGCTCTTCTCTAAATATAAGAGCGGAGACTCGTTACGTCCAAACTATTACGAGTGCGGCTTCGCGCAGGACCTGACCGGCAGCCGGCCCACCGTGGTGTACGGCCCGGGCTCCGGCGCCACCTTCCAGCACGCCCCGCAGATCCAGGACTTCTACCACCACAGCGCCTCCACACTGCCCAGCAACCCGTACCAGCAGAGCCCCTGCGCGGTCACATGCCACGGCGAGCCCGGGAACTTCTACGGATACGACGCCCTTCAGCGGCAGACGCTTTTCGGGACTCAGGACGCGGATCTGGTCCAGTACAGCGACTGTAAGCTGGGAGGCGCGCCGGTGCTGAGCGGAGAGGACGCGGAGGGGACCGAGCAGAGCCCCTCACCGACGCAGCTGTTCCCCTGGATGAGGCCGCAAGGTGAGCTAACGGAGCTGCAGAGGTTGTTTTGTCTTTTACGCTGACTCTTCTTTCCTACAGAGAGAGTCGAGCTGCTGCTGCTGCTGCTCCACGAAGAGGAGACATGTTCAGGAAACAGTGGAAGAAACTTTGAAGAAAAGTGTTTATAAAAAGCAGCAGTTTGCGCAGGGCAATCAGAGCTTCCTGCGTTCAAAGCGGAAGACAAAAGCACGTTTATGGTTTTATTGGCAGCACCAAAACTTGTGAATGACTTTAGGGTTTAATTACCCGGGTCATATACTGAGAGGAGCCGGGATAGGAGCTCGGAGAGGGAGAGAAAGGAAAGCAGGCTAAAATGGACGGGAGATGTTGGAGGAGGGGGTTCAGAGGAGAGAGAGAAGAGCCCCTCTACAAAAAGTGCAGCTCTGAGCAGATGGGAGAGAGTTGTTTCAGACATGCAGCTCTGACCCGGGTTAAACTTTTACTGCCGTTTTTTTGCTTTTACTGCCCTGCCTGTGGTCTGTGGGAATATTTGGCTGCACGGTGGCCGAGTCCCTGTTGGGTTAGAGCAGAGACTGTGCATGTGTGAGAGGAGGAGGAAGAAGAAGAAGAGTTAGCACCTCCACATCTGATGAAAACAAAAAAATCTAAATCACCCTGCAAGTAAAAAAAAAAAGCGTGCTCTTAAAACACTCAGTTTGTTTGTGGCACACGGTGAGTCAGGAGCAGGCCGAGCTCAGATTATATATCTTTAATTAGAATTTCTTCAAATATTATTTGCATTGTAGGGACGCCGAGCTGATAATGGATGGTTTAAACCGACAGCACAATACGGCTGATTATGCAAGAAGGCATTTTTGTGTTGGAGAGACACAGACTGTAAGGCAGAGAGAGAGAGAGAGGGCAGTGAAGGGATTGACGTGTATAGCAGCCTATTTTGTTTGAGCCCATAATTCTTGTGCCGTGGTGTGTGTGTGTGTGTGTGTGTGTGTGTGTGTGTGTGTGTGTGTGTGTGTGTGAGAGAGAGAGAGAGAGAGAGTGAGAGTGAGAGTTTATTGCTTGTGTTCTCGGTTGTATTTTTTAAAGTGGGGCTGCAGACGGGTTATAGCCTGTACAGGACTTTTGTGGCTTCATGATTATGATCATAAAATAAGAAAATATATATAATAAATAAATGAAGCAGCTCTGTTTTCACCTCGAGCTGCTTCTCCTTTCATCCTCACAGCACACATATTGAAACCACCTGCTCCAGATAACAGCAGCAACATTTGATGATACACATTTACAACAATACGAGCACGTTCCCTGCAGTGTGTGTGTGTGTGTGTGTGTGTGTGTGTGTGTGTGTGTGTGTGTGTGTGTGTGTGTGTGTGTGTGTGTGTGTGTGTGTGTGTGTGTGTGTGTGTGTGTGTGTGTTAGGGGAACCTTGTGTATCAGTATTACATGTTTCCTGATTGTGTGGCCTGTAAATGATCATAATTTACATAGTTAAAGCCTGCGTTATATTTTCCTAACACTTGTCTGCGCGTCACGGCTCTCCAAATCATTCCCAGCTTTAAACACGAGCGGCCACACTCAGGCGCGCGCGGGGCTGAGATCCTGAAAACGACGTTTGAAGGAGCTTCCACTCTTCTGCAGAGACGACGACACTGATTAGTCCTATGATTGATAGATTTCATACTGTATACTTTGGCTTTACTGCCCGGGTGCAGGCAGCTCTCATCATCCGGGGGCTGCAGACTCGAGTGAAAACAGGAAACCAGGCATGACAAGCCGCTAAAGTCCGAGAATGCTCTGTATGTACGTACGCGGTTACAGCTCGTGTGCTCTTTGATGGGATATTATCTCAGCTCAGCGCGAGGATTTATTAGTTATAATAGCAGGAAAAGGCGGACCGTGTTTTGCGGGTGTAACGGGGAGGGGGGGATGGAGCGCAGCTGCGAGGCGGTGATCCTCCCCGTTTAGCACCGAAATCCCGCTTTAACGAGAGGAAACGTTTCATAATTTGTCTTGTAAAGAGGAGCTCGCCTCCTCCATACCTTTCATATATCAGAAACACGGCACTGGAGGAGGAAGAAGATGCGTTGAAATCCTCCCGAGTCTCTCCGAGCTTTAATATCTGAGTCTCATTCTGAACTCGTTTTACGACTCGCTGTGGTTTGGAATAAATCATAAATGATTCTCTCTCCAGGCTACAAAAGAAAAAAAGCGAAGTAAAATCTGATTAGGCAGAAGAATGGATGAATGTCTGTAATTGTTTTAGTCTTCTGTCCCGGCTCTCATTGGCCTCTGTTGTCCAGAGGAAACCTTGTTTCTCCTTCCTCCAAAATGTCAACTGCCAACAGCCGTGCATTAGTTTAGAGCTCATTTAATTGGCGTAGTAAAGGTTTCATGTGTGATAGCTCTTCAAAATGTTTAGAATGCCGAGGCCTCAGTCTGCTAAAGAGCAGGTGATCATTCAGCTGACGAGAGAGCAGCAACACGTCAAACAAATGAAACAAATCTGAGGATTTAGTCCTCTAAGAGCTGTTTGATCCTCCAGCTGTGGATGGAGCTGGTGTGTGTGTGTGTGTGTGTGTGTGTGTGTGTGTGTGTGTGTGTGTGTGTGTGTGTGTGTGTGTGTGTGTGTGTGTGTGTGTGTGTGTGTGTGTGTGTGCCGGAGGTTGAGGGTTAAATTCTTCGTGTACGTTGCTCCGTCAAAATAGCATTCGGATCAAAGCAATCCTCTCTGTCATTTTATCCAGGAAAGTGTTTCTCAGTTCCCTTAATTCATGGCTGGTGACAGCACTGAAGGTGGCGCCCAGCTCCCTTTAGTCCCCACAGCACGAAATCACGGCGCCAGCCCCGTGACAGATAACACATACAAGACATTTACATCACTTACAAGTTCACACATTTCCATAAAGACTCCCTCGTCTGCCGCTGTTCCCCCTCTTCTTCTTCTTCTTCTTCTTCTTCTTCTTCTTCTTCTTCTTCTTCTTCTGCATGTTTGACCATAAAAGCAGCTCTGTGCCCAAACACGGACACTGAACGTGGAAAGTCAAACTCATCACTGATCCGTGTTTGTTTTTCACCTGCAGGCTGTTTCTAATGAGAGGAGAGTAAGAGGGCTGTGTGTGGTTACAGCAACAATCACTGCACTCAAGAAAATACAAAACTACATTTAAATCAGGGAATAAACAAAATCCATCCTGAAAAAAATCCTTTGATATTTGATTTGACCTGAAATGAGAATTCTTCCACTGCTCTGTAGTTTGTAGGATATTTCCTAAACGCGTTCTTTTTTATTCTGATGCACAATAAAGAATAATAATAATCAACTTTATTTAGAGCCCACAGCTTCTGCCAGGGAATGCAATAAAATATAAAATGAGAATTAAACAAAATGTGCAAATTTAAAAAAAAGGGACATTTTGACAATCATGCAAACGCCTGATATTTCCCCTCCAATCAAATTTGTTTCGAAGCAGCATTTTTTATTTTTTTATTCCAGAGCTGCATGATCACTAACAATGCCTAGTTCTCACTGCAGATTTAAAATTATATATTTACGCTCAATAAAAATAGGATGCGTGTGTAGAAATGTCAGACTCATTCAGAGAAGTGTTCCAGTCTTATAGAAGCACCGCAGCTGTCTTTAAAGCATCAAAACTCTGTGATTATATTCAGTTTCATGTTTTTCGTTTTCTTTATAAACTGGGACCATCATGGAGAACATACTAAAAACGTTTTTTTTTTAAACTGCAGGTGAATAAAATCACCTGAGAGGCGGGTGTTTCTTTCGTCGTGCTTGTCCAGCGTTTGTGCAGAAACTCGATACGTGACCTCGTGTCCGTTGATTAAGTATTTATGAATTTGATATTGCGTCTGTGCTCCGGGTTCTCTCCCTGCGCGCAGACAAAGAAACATCCGCCTCAGAGACTCACAGCTACACCTCTCTATCTCCACTTCTCATCGTTTGCACCGTTTTTAATGAAAAGTCTCTTCTTGTCTTTGAACGCATCTTTATTCTCCTCTTCATTCTTTCAGAGATCGTCTCTTAAAGAGATGCTTTCCCCCCCTCTCCTCAGTTTTTACGATGTATTTATGTGAAGCATCAAATATTCATGTGCACTCCTGTAAGTGCTCAGTAGATGTTTCTTTTTAGAAATATTCAGTGACTGCAGTTGGTGGATGGTGATGTGCTTTTGGTGGAGTTCCGGGTGGGTTAGAACATTTTGTGTGTGTGTGTGTGTGTGTGTGTGTGTGTGTGTGTGTGTGTGTGTGTGTGTGTGTGTGTGTGTGTGTGTGTGCGTGTGTGTGCGTGTGTGTGCGTGTGTGTGCGTGGAAGTGTGGAAGAGAGAGATTTATGACACCCATGAACATGAGTCATATGAGAATCATTTTGATTTTTAAGGACATGCCTGAACTTCCTTTCTTTTCAAGAAAACAGCTCTGATGTGTGAATTTAACATCCATGCATCAATAACAACATAAACAATGTTTGTTTGTTTGTTTGTTTGTCTGTTTGGATGAAGGGTCACTGAGTTAATCCACACTCACAGACAAACAAAGGGATTCATGTCTATCTCAAAGTAAAGCACTTCATCTGAACATCAGTGAAATGAAGAGAAACCATCTCAGTGTAATTCTACAGCGACACACGCACACTAAACCTCACAACACATGTCAGTACATCAACATTTCATCAGTTATTGTCTGTAATCTGAAAATGCATTTTATGTAAAGATGCTTTTGGTTAATCTTCTAATATTAAAACATGTGCAGCTTTATTTTTATTTCTCTTTAAAATCATTGTGACGTCACATGAGTACCTTTGAGAGTTGAATTGGTTCAGACACAAAGCGCTGTATGAGGAGGGTCTTTGTACCTTCATGTTCGCCCTCTTGTTCTGCCATACGCAGAAAAAAATAATCAACGTTTTGGAAATGCAGATTTAAATATTTGCAGATGTGAATATAAAACATGAAACTGTACTATACCGTATAGTACCTTACCGTATACTACCATCATGATAGTACCATACCATATAGTACCATACCGTATTGTACCATCATGATAGTACCATACCATATAGTACCATACCGTATAGTACCATACCATGTAGTACCATCATCATAGTACCATACCTTATAGTACCAAGCCGTATAGTACGGTACTATACCGTATAGTACCTTACTGTATAGTACCATCATGATAGTACCATATACCGTATAGTACCAAGCCATATAGTACAGTACTATACCGTATAGTACCTTACAGTATAGTACCTTACAGTATAGTACCATCATGATAGTACCATACCGTATAGTACCAAGCCATATAGTACGGTACTATACCGTATAGTACCTTACAGTATAGTACCATCATGATAGTACCATACCGTATAGTACCAAGCCATATAGTACGGTACTATACCGTATAGTACCTTACTGTATAGTACCATCATGATAGTACCATATACTGTATAGTACCAAGCCATATAGTACAGTACTATACCGTATAGTACCTTACTGTATAGTACCATCATGATAGTACCATACCGTATAGTACCAAGCCGTATAGTACAGTACCATACCGTATGGTACGGTACCCCTGACCCTACCCCGATATGGTACAGTACAACATGACCCAACACGACACGCTTAGACAGGACACATTGCAAAAGGAAATCTAACACTTTTCAGTCCCTTTAGGAAACTTATCTTTAAGACGAATGCTGCAAACTTTCTCTGTTTTCGGGTTAATAATAAATATTTTATTTATCTTTTAATAACAAAGACTTTGTTTGATTTCCATGTAAGGGGTCGTTGGAAGGTTTACGATAAAGCGATGATGTAATCAGGTAGTTTTTCCTGTAATAATGTCTCCCCCACCTCTATTCTGCCCACCCCCCCTCCCCCCCTCCACCCAGTAGCTGCTGGCAGGAGACGAGGCCGGCAGACTTACAGCCGCTACCAGACCCTCGAGCTGGAGAAGGAGTTCCTGTTCAACCCCTACCTGACCCGGAAACGCCGCATCGAGGTGTCGCACGCGCTGGCTCTGACGGAGCGACAGGTGAAGATCTGGTTTCAGAACCGGAGGATGAAATGGAAGAAGGAGAACAACAAGGACAAGTTCCCCAGCAGCAAGAGCGAGCAGGAGGCGGTGGAGAGGGAGAGGAGGGAGAAGGAGATCAGGGATGGCAGCGGGAGTGGAGGAGGTGAAGGGGGAGGAGGAGGAGGAGGAGGAGCCTCAGTCGCGGCTGTAGCGGGAACAGCGGGGTCACAGGCCGTCGTGAATGAGGATTGCTGCGAGAAAACTCCGAAGCCAATGTAGGGAGGAAAGCGGGGACACGGGCGAGGAGGGGGGAGGGGAGGGCTGTAAATGCTGGACAGGACGGGGGTAAGGATGGGTGAAGAATGGTGGGTGGGGGGGTTGTTTTTGTCTAACTTAAAGGCCATTGGACTGCCCAGCTGTCTCCACGATCCAATCGATGGAAGGAACATTTCAAAATGGCGACCGGATGGACTGATGAGGCCTCGAGCCTCCACGTGCTGACTGTCGAAAAGCGCGGGAAGAAAAAAAAAAAAACACGCAGTGAGACAAGAAAGTGAACTTAAAAAAAAATCACTGAGGGAAGGGGCGGATCAATCCAAGTTGAACAAACATAGATTAATCTAGTGTTTAAAAGAATCAAAAAAAAAAAAAAGAAAAATGATAGCTTCCTTTCTTTGTGGAACAATTATCGTGGAAACATTTCTATATTGTTAGAAGTTTATCATTAACAATTTTATCTTTGGCAGCTGTATAGTTTTTAAGTTAAAAAGATGATGGTGCACTTTTTACTGTACTTCTCATTTCTATGTTGTTGTTGTTGTTGTTATGGCAATGATTGATGATGATGATGACGATGACGTAGCAATTAATGAAATTTCCAACAACATGAAACTGCCTATTTATGCTGTTTTAGTAGGTCGGGTCTCTTTTTTACACACTCTAATTGTTGTTTCTCGTTTTAGTTGGTTTTATGATCGATGGTGTTCGTTTTATGTTGTCTTCCTTTTTCTCTTTTTGGGGTAAAAAGCATGCGCACAGTGCAGATAAAAAAAAAAGAGAACATTCATAAAAATAAAAAGGAGAAAAAATGTGATTAAATGTCGACTTCTGTAATTTAATGTCGGGCTCTGCTATGAGGTGATGATGGGGAGGGGGCTCTTAATGTGGCACTGTTTAATTGTCATCTTCAATTTGGAAGAAAGTTTTTGATTCGTCAGCTAAAGAGTGAAACAGAAAGAGACAATTCAAGATGTCGCTTTTCTACGGAAGCCCTGAGCAGACACACATCAACACATTTTATAGAACCGAGTTTATTACAATCGTTTTCTTGAGCTCTCGTCTCATTATCTTGGGATAACAGCGTTGAGTTTCCAGTCATAACGACTTCAATTCAGTTGAGACATTAACTCGTCTTCACGGGAAACCAGCGTTGATAACTTGAAGTCGAGCTCACAACCAAAATAAACCCTTAAAGGTCACATATATAAAATCCTCTTCTCCATGTTTCTCTAACTCTAACATGAGTCTCTAGTCTGTCTACAAACCCCCCAATGATGAGAAAAGTCCATCCTCTCCATCTTCTTGCCTGCTCCACTTTTCAGAAAATGTGTGCTCAAACAGGCCGTTTGGAGATTTTCCCTTCATGACATCACAAAGGGCAGTAACCCCTCCCCCAGGTGGGGGACACTCCCACAGCTAGGTGTTTGTTCTGCCCTCTGAGTCTGCCTTCTCACCGTAAACAATAGGACATGAAAGGGGGCGTGGTCAGACACAGCTCATTTACATATTTAAAGGTACAGACACAGAAACAGCCTGTTCTGAGCAGGGCTGAAATAGAGGGGTTTATAGGCATGATCAAATACAGGATCAGAGTGGATTTAGAACAAGAAACTTCACACACATGTTTTGAGGAGCTCTGAGAATTATTTACACTGAAGAGGAGGAGGAGGATATGTTACCTTTAACAGAAAAACAGCGTTACATAAAATATATGGTCTTATGTCTGCTAAGGGCTTCCGTACTTTCCTCCTATTCTTTAATCACTTCCTCTCCTTTCACCCTTCCCTGCCTCCTTCTCTCTCTCCCTCCTTCCTGTCAGCACCCAGACTGATAAAACCGTTCAGTTCACGGGGCCAAACATTTAAGCCTCGACTCGGAAATCTCCTCTTAAAACAACAGACGCCGCCCCTCAAAACACACACGCGCGCACACACACACACACACACACACACACACACACACACACACACACACACACACACACACACATCCTATCCAAACATCTCTTTATTTATTGCCTGGTCCTCCACCTCCACTTACATTATTACAGGCCTCTGTATTCACCATTACACTGCCCTCCATCATCATCACCATGACGACTTGAAGTTGGATTGTTTCCATCTGGAGATCAAACAAACTGAGCATGCGTATTCGCTCTTCTTCAGACACTTGACTTGTAGCTAAGAGAATCCGAGCCCGAGTTTTAGATTTAGAGATAGATGTAGCTGACCAAGCAGCCTGACATTTTACAGTTTCATCTACAGACCTTTGTGTAAGCTGTCCAGTCAGTGTGTCATCAGGATTTGAGTTACTTTTTGCAGATCTAGTTTCGATATAACCCCAGAGCAGACAGAGCCTCGAGCCCCCCCTGAGATTTCTGCCACCCCCCTAGGGAAGCCTGGCTCTGCATCAAATGTGCTTTTCTCCTTAAATGGAGCAGAATCTGTTTCTGAATCCAGTTTTGAACAGTGCGTAAAAAAAACCAGTCAAGTTGCTTTATATTTCTGTCTTAAAAACAAACATGAGCAGCTTTCATTTTGCATTGACGATGTCGTTTTGCATCGAATAAAGAATAAATTCAAACTCAGTAAAGGCAAAAATATCCTGATGTTTGATCCTTACATCCCGGCCTTATGAAACACAGGAGTCTACCTTTTTAGACCCCCTCAGCCCCCTAAATGTCTCCTTGTTTAAATCCAACTGCAACAGGATTTCTGTTCAAATAAACTCATGTTCAAAAAAAGATTATTCAGATTCATTTAACTGTTTTTAACAAGGCTCCATGGACAGCAGGTAACAAGTTGATCTGTGTCCTTTAAGTTTACAAAAAGTGAAAAGAAAACACATATATGTTTAAAACACATGAATAGAAACTACATGAATCGTGCTGTGGAGACTTTTTATTTGTCCACCAGTTTTTCTGGTGACTCCAAGTTGAATCTGTGCATGGCCGTAAGAGACATCTCAAGACCCTCAGCCCTAAAGCTGTGGCCCCCTATAACCCCCCGTGCAGGCACTACATACCGGCCTTGGTGTTTGTGACCATGACTCACAAATTAAATCAAATGGCTGCAAAGTATCTGACACAAAAAGTCCTGTTGTTTGCAGCTCCAGGCCGGTGTCCATAATCAAACTTTGAATCTGAGACTTTAAAGTTCTCTCTTCAATCGACTAATTGTCCCATAAAGTTTAACTGGAATGTTACGCAAGCATAACTCCTCTGTGTTCCCGTTAGTCATCACATTCAGCACTAAGATTTCCTCCTGGATAAAGCAGGTCACGGGTACAGAACAAGACCCGAAGAGAGAAAAAAACGTGCATGCAAGACTTCTCCAGACCTGAGCTGAGATTTATGTGGAAAAGGCCGGAGGGTGGAGACACATTAGCACTTTAACCAAGGTAGGGGTAAATATATATCTTCTTTTTTTCTTCTTCTTCTGCTTTCTCCTCCTCTCAAGCAGGAATTCTATTTGGTTTCAGTAATGTTTTTACAAGCATAGAAGCTTTCTCCGGCTTTACTCAAGTGTTTTATTGAAGCACAGGTATCCTTCAGCGTCAGGATGACAAAGTGTTTCTCAAGGTGAAACATTTAACATCAACCCAACAACCACTAAGGTGCCTATAGTTCTGTTTGTTTTCACATGTAATCTATGGCACGGAGGCAGCCAGGTGTACTCATTAATGTTCTGCTTATCATCAATAAAATAAGAATGTTGGCCGTTAAAGCTCTCTGGTGATGAGCGTTACTGAATAATAATTTCCTGACTGCTCCTCTTTAAAGAGTTGTTTACATCTCCCTGTTTCTCTCCTCCTGCAGCGGTACAACAGCCTGCTTTGTTCTGCTGTGAGGGACCCTCTCCTCTGCTACATGTGTGGTCTCTACAACAGAGGAAATCCATCTCCTCTTTTTAGTCATCGGTGCAACTTTATGCACGAGGCTAGAACCATTCCTCCTCACATCCAATCAATGTCCAACTGATGATGTTTCCGCCTTTTTGCGCGCGTTTCAAGCCGCTTCTAACTCTGTGACAGGACGGTCAAGATTTAAGTTTGTCAGCCTCAGCTCCGCGTGCTTGGTGATTAGTAGACACGTTCCGAGCTGCTGCGTATTGATTGTTTAGTATAGATTGCATTCTGTGTGTGTGTGTGTGTGTGTGTGTGTGTGTGTGTGTGTGTGTGTGTGTGTGTGTGTGTGTGTGTGTGTGTGTGTGTGTGTGTGCGCGCTTCAGCTATTTTCTGCCATTATAATATTGCATCCGGAGGGAAGCCCCGTCGGCCATTGGGCATTTTGACATCACATGGACTCAAGGTCACGTGGTCCGAGAAGCACAGGGAGGGGAGGGGGGGGATGAGTGGGGTGTGTGTGTATTTTTGGTGTAAATCTAGACAGTAATACCCCGCCAATAATTCACGGCGCGTCGTAAAAAGTGGACATTAACGCGCCCCGGGCCTACAAATCACCGGCGCCAAATTATGAGTTCGCCTGACTTCGCCAACGCGCTGTTTTCTAAATACCAACAAGCCGCCGTGAACTGCTCCGCTATGCTCTTCACTGACTCTCCAACTTCTCCCTTCCCGTCTTGCTCTACTGCTCCTGCCTTGTCTAATTCGTGCGCCCTCGTGTCCAGCGGATATCACCTCCATGGCTCCAATGGGAGAGGCAGCGGAGGGCTCTCTCTTCCTCCCTCCTTGTCTTCTTCATCTCCTTCCTTCTTAGCCTCCTCCTCTTCCTCCTCTTCCTCGCAGTTCTGTTATTCTCTTTCGGGACTGAACAGGGGCAGCGGGAGTACCCAGCCCGGAGAGTACACAACCCGGAGGGGAGAATTTCAGCCCTCTGAAGTGCGCAAAGAAGAAGGGGCTGTGCCACTGTGCGCCACGGAGCGAATCTCCGGTCGCTCTCAGCTCTACGCGCTGCCCACCGGGCTTCCAGAGCCGACCTGCAGGAGGCAGAGTAACCCTGTAGAGCAGCAGACGAGGCAGTCCAATGAGGAGGGGCCACAGATTTACCCCTGGATGAGGAGCTCAGGTGAGGGGGGGTTAAAAGTTATGAACATTGATGAACTAATAAGCAGCACCTCACAGGTGAGTTGCAGTGAAGGGAGGAAGGTTATTTTTATAAATAGTTTGGGGAAAGCGAGGAGCAGGCCAGGGGTGGGTGGGTTTGTGTGTGTGTGGGGGGGGATGTTTTGTGGGAGAGAGAGAAAAAGAGGTGCAGACCAATAATCCCGTTAAACGCTCTTTAAACCGTTGGCCCGGTTGCGCAGCGGCCACTGCCGTTAGCTGAACTATGCTTGCCTGTTTCTCTTTTTTTACAACCTCTCTCTTTCTTTTTGCAAATCCTTTATTGCTCTGCGACCTCCATAAAACCATAATTTAAGACTTGGTGAATATTCATTAGGTGGTATTGTGTTTCAGAATGGGACTGTGGAGTGAAGGGGTGTCTGGAGTTTTATCCCAGATTATTTGAAAATGGAGAAAACCTCCAGAGAAACTCATCTTCCTCTTGCAGTTATCGCTCATATTCAGGGTGTCGCTCAGCTCGGCCTTCTCGGCCTGATTGCCTTGTGCTTCTTCTCTGTGCTAGCTAGCCCACTGAAAGCCCTTTGTGCTATTGTACTGTCACCACAATCCGCCTAATACTATAAACACTATAAATTAGCGGATGGGTTTGATCTCTGAATGCCTGCTCTTTCCAGCGATTGTAAAAGCGTCTTTGTGAAGCTCGTGTGACAGCAGCGGGCTGGATGCTGAATGGATTGCAGGGCCTCGGAGCCTCGAACCACCACAAACACGTTCAGCACAAAGAACAGTTTTATGTTTGCGTCAAAATACTCAATGGTTGTGCGTGAAAACCGGGAAATGTGGAGAGTGTCCGTGCGTAAAACGTGCGTAAAAGTTGAGGAAATGCTGCACTCTGATCAGTAACGCGGAAACACAGAGACATGAAAGCCTGTTAAATCATGTGTGAGCTCCTTTATTCCCTTCAGCAGCACTAGCTCTTACTCTCACTTGCGCGCGCACACACACACACACACACACACACACACACACACACACCTCAGGGCTAAGTCAGGCTCACGATGAAATATTTTTTTAGAGAATCAGTCCTTCCTGATTAGCAGGAGCCTCCTGACAGCTACTCGACAGCTTTTCGTCTTGGCCGTCGGCTTCCTCGTTTATTTCCCTCTCTGTCGCCCTGTGTGTGTGTGTGTGTGTGTGTGTGTGTGTGTGTGTGTGTGTGTGTGTGTGTGTGTGTGTGTGTGTGTGCTTTTCATTTGGAAATCTGTTTGATAAAGAGGGTCAAGAAATGAAAACGGCACCCATGAAATTGAAAGTACTTTATTCACTTGAGGATTTTAAAGTCAGAGAAATGAGTTCAGGGCTTTTGGGGCTAAAAAAGAAAACTACGTAACAATTACGTAAAAAAATATGAACTAAATATTTAAGAAAAAAAGAGAACGTGTCGTTAAATTTCAAACTTCGGAAAAACTTTATACACACAAAATATACAACATATTACATTTCGTGTGTGTGTGTGTGTGTGTGGCTTTGTGATGGGGTTGAGTCAGTCAGCCTGAATAATGAATTTATAGATTTTAATTTAGATCTGATTCCAGTCCAAGGCTCTGAATATGATTGGAGGGAAAAAGTCCCGGATGTTCCCGCTGACAAATGTGAATAAGACAAACAACCCACGAGCACGAGCTCTTGCAGCGGCGCACTTGTGCACAATTATGAAGACACTAATTCACTTTATGTTTTATAAATGCGCGTGAGTGTGTTTGAAAAAAATCAAATCCCTTCCTGTCGTCAGTTGCTCGAGAATTCAAGCTCGAGCTCATATAAATCATCAGCGACAGCACGAGAGCAGAAAATATAACAAATAAATGGAAAACACACAAACACGGGCACGTTCTTCATCACTCACACAAACACACGCGCACACACTCTCACACACACGCGCGCGCGGAGACTGCAGGCAGAAACATGAAATCTAATTGCGTCTTTAAAAGCTGCAGAATCCGATGAGCGCGGAGTTTATGTACAGTGTGTTTGTGTCGGGGATTAGATTAGCTGTCTGAAGGATTTTTACAATAAATATTTTTTATGTTGCCTAATAAAAAAAATAAATCTGTTTCATAAATGTGTTTTTTCATCCTGAGGCGGAAACGGAAGCTGTAGAGGAAGAAAGACAAATACATGTGGAGGTCTTTGTATTGTAATAAATCAAATATTTACAATTCAACTTACATTTTAATTTTATTTTTTTGCATTTCCACAGAGTTCAATGAAAATATTGTAAATTTCTGAACACGTTTCAAAAATGTTTGTAAATTACTGAACTGGTTTGCCGCCACAATAAGGTTATACCAGTTACTAAAATAACTTTACTAAATGTTTATGTGTAAAAGGTGAAAACAGGTATGGAGCACGTGGACTGATGCCACACACACACTGCAACATTTACAGCCTGAGGAGCATTTAAAATACATCAAACAGAACATCACAGGATACAAACCATCATAACGTGATTTATTATTAAAAAAGGGTTTCCTCTGGTGTCCATACATGGAACTAAAATCTGTAGAGGGACACTGAAAGGATGTGAAGAGGTTCAGGAACAGTAGAAAATCTGCTCCTCGAAAACACAACAAATGTGACTCTACTCTGCGTTTTAGTCAGCGTCAGGTTTTTGTGTTTGTGAAACACAGAGAGAGAAAGAGAGAGTTAAAAACATGTCAACCTCTTCCTTTAATGTTTTTCCCTGCAGCACATCTTCATCCTGCATGAACAAACACAGGAGAACACTGAACAACCCATAAGAGAAAAGTATTTCATAGGCCTTTAAAGTTTTTCAAAATAAAAGTATCAAATGTTTTCTTCACTGACAGAAAAGAGGCTCTGATGAAGAACAGCTTTCATGTTCACACACTTTGAATGTAAATTCCCTCCAGAGTAACTTAACCACCAAATTCTCAGGAAAAAAAGAGTTTGAACATGACCTCTGTGATCTCCTGTTCTTGTCCTACACGTCCAGGACTCCTGCAGCGCGTGTAATAAAGCTCGTACCTGCAGAGTCTTTGAAAGCTCATTTTCTGGCAGAGAGCAAACGCTTCAAAGACGAGGATTTATGTCTCAGAGATTTAAGGGCTGACATGAGGGGAAGGTAAAGACACGTTTCCCTTTAAACCCTGGAGCTTCTTTTAACTTAAAGAGGAACTTTCCCCTGGGACTTTGGTCCACCAGGTACCAGGGTCCACATAAAGTTCCTGGGACTCCACGGAAAGGGTTCCTGCTCTTGGACTTAAGGGTAGGCTCTCTAGTGCTAAATATGTCCGACTGGTGGAGTGCAGTTAGTGCTCTGGTCATCAGGGGAAACAAAGACAACAAAGGGCCAGAGGAACCTTTTAGTCCCAATAAAGGAGCCTGCTGGACTAAAGGTTTTCTGTACCTTTGGTGGAAATGTGGCTTTGGTGTGCTGATGTGAAATAATCTTCTAAAAGCTGCAAGTCTTCAACCAATCAAAAATATTTAGCTGTGTTTCCATCGAAGGAACTTTTCCAAGAATTAGGGACCTTATAAGAGCCTTTACGTCTCTGGAAATGTGGCTCCTGGGATGAAAAATCTCAGATCCTTTTGGTGGAAACATACCCTTTGTGTTACTTCAAAAACAACAACCCCTACAGCAGAAACATTTTTGGGGATGAAATAATACTCCGCAGACTTTTTTTAGACCCCGGTCCCTGCTGTGATAAAGCTCTGAGTACTCTCTAAAGTTCCTTGTCCTTTGGGTAACTTCCTGTGGTTGAAATGCAGCTTTATGTGGACTCTTGTCTTCTAATCTGAGCTCCACTGCAGACGTCCATATGATGAAAGAATCCCAAACATGCAGAGTGAAAGTTGTCCATCACATCATTCTGTGTTTCCTGTTTAGTCGCCCCCCTCCTCCACACATTTATAACCTTCACTAAACACCAGCTAATGCCGTTAAAGTCCGTGCAAACAGTCGCAAAGCTCCTTTTTACAGGCTGGTCGTAGCTTTTTATTGCTGCTCAGATGACCTGCAGCCTCAGAGTCTGTTCACAGATTCCACAACAGCAGAAAAAAAGAACCTTCAAAGTGCATGTTATCAGTTTTGTTGTGAGATACAGAGGCTCTGATATTTATTTAAAGAATGATATCACTTTGTACCGCCTCTCCTCTGATCCCCACAGTTTCACTTTCCATGCTGCAGATCTGCAGACTTTAAAGGGTTTTCGTCGTGTCCTGCAGGCGACCTCTGAGTTATAAAAATGTGACCCAGTTTCTCTTCAACCTTCAGGCACTGTGTGACCTCATGAAGACAGAAGGTCAACATGGTTTCTGCGCTCTCACTCACTGACTCATGCATATTTTACACGAGGACTTACAGATTTATGCCTTTGCTTTAATTGAAATGAGCTGCCCTGATTATGGGTCTGTTTCTGCAGACTTCATTGATTCTTTGAAGCTGCCCCCCCCCCCCCCCCCATAGAAACCCTCAGCATCAACAGTCACATTTGCAGCGCTCTCCTTTAATTATGTGGTGGACTGAAGTGTGCGTACATCTCCTTTAAGGCCAAACACTGTGAGGTAAATATTGAGCAGCTGAACCCACATGAACCACCCCGTCCTCCGGACTGCTTCATGGTGTTGACACAGCCACAAGTCAGAGGAGTGTGTGTCAGGAAGTGGAGGTGTCAGAGAGTGTGTGAGAACAAAAACCAAAACAAGGAGACAATCAAGAGTCCATGTTTATTTATTTATTCAAATGAAACGCCCTCAGAAAAGACAGGAAAGAGTTCATAAAAGAGGTTTCAAATATTTGCTAAAATGTCTTAATTTTGGTTTGAATTGTGACAAAACAAACGTCAACATTTATCTGTGATTAATACGTCCAAAAATAGAATGAAAGAAACTCAGTTTTCATGGCAGCCATCTTTAAATTGCTGGTGTTGTTGCATGGACTGGCTGCACGTTCACACGTCAAAATGAACTCCTGGGTTCTTATTGACATGTTGACACAATAAACTTTTACAGGATGTGAATCACTCGACCTGTTTCTAAAAACTTCATCAGTGAAATAATCACTTTTGGTGAATTTGAAAATGCAAACAAACAAAAAAAACAACAACAAATAGATGTGTTTTTCCAAATGATCCAGCTGACAGTGATGTCATTAAAAGGTATAGTTTATTTAATTGAAAAACATTATTCTAAATAATTTCACAGAATGAAACAGAGACTTTGGAATGGGACACATTGATTAATGATTTAAACAGACTGCTAATGAAATTAATTAACTTTATTATTTCTCTTTTAGAGGTTTGTTGTTCTCGCTGCTTTAAAGAGAAACGTGTAGTTTATATCAGAGAGAAATGAAGAAGAATATACATTTTCACTTCACACTTCATGATTAGTTTACATTTCACTTCCATAATCATTGCGACCCTGAAGTCCCAAAAGAATATATTCAAAAAAATGAGCTCTAGCTATATATACTGTATATCTCAGAGTTTTGTTTTTTTTTGTTTTTTTTTTGGGACTTCCAGGGTTCTGTACATGATCCAACTAAACCATCTTGTGTTTTTATTTAATCAAGAATAAAAGGGAAAAGCAGTTTCTTGATTCTTAATATTGAAGATAATCTGATGAAGATAGATAGAAAACAGAAAATCAGTAACGTGCAGAAATAGATCTGATAGAGGGGACTCTGAATGAAATACCTGTGTGTGACTGTGTGTGTGCAGGTGCAGACAGGAGGCGCGGCCGGCAGACGTACACGCGCCATCAGACGCTCGAGCTCGAGAAGGAGTTCCACTTCAACAGGTACCTCACGCGACGGAGGAGGATCGAGATCGCGCACGCGCTCTGCCTCACGGAGCGGCAGATCAAGATCTGGTTCCAGAACCGGAGGATGAAGTGGAAGAAGGAGAACCGGGAGACCGGAAGCGGCTCACCGACGCCAGGGTTACCGGCTGCTGAGGAAGAAGAAGAGGAGGAGTGAAGGGACTCATTCAGACTAAATCTGTTAAAGTATGGAATATGTTCTTTAATTTGATTTCCTTTTAATTAATGAAATATTGATTTAAGCAGAAACAGAAACAAAGTTTTTAAACTACAAACTTCCACCACGACAAACATTTAAAATGTCCTCGCGCGTGGATATGACAACATGGCGAAATATAATTAATTCATTTTTTAAGATGTTTCTAATTCTTTTTGAACTCAATTCATTCTAATGTATAAATATAAATATTCTCAATTTCTCCATGAAGGATTTATTTATGATGCGAGACAGAACTCTGAAACATCAACACTGAAGTTTGATTTTGAAAAGTATAATCCTAAAATATTTATGAGATGCTCCTAGAGTAAAAATAAATAAATATGAATATCTTCTCTTAGTTCATTCTCCCACAGATAAACCTCCCACGTGAGGAATTATTTTTGCCCTACACAAACCGAACATCCCCAAACTCTGCGCATCTCAGGAGAGCAAATTATAATGTTGAATGTTTTATTAATTAAACTTTGAATATGTGAATAAAACCCGTCACTGCATGACTTTATAGATATATCTCCCTAAATTCTTCCGTCTCTGATGAAGCACGCGGAGGGTTTGATCCTCGTGCTGTGTTGTTTCATCATCAACACTGAGCTCATCTAACATGTATAGATCAACATGAGCCCACTTAATGAAACTGGAAGCAAAACGTCCAATCAGACAACAATATGAAATCATCTTTCTTTGCTGTTAACCTTGAATGTTTATGTTATAACTTCCTGTTTATGCGCCAACACTCACGCGCATGGTGTCAGTTGTGTGTTCAGACTAAAATGCACTTTTTTCTTCTTTTTACTTAAATAATAATAAAACAAATAATCCAACCTGTCCTCGTGTATCTGAGTCTCCCTCCCATCTGGAAATGTTTCAGGTCAGCTGCTCCACATTTCCACATTCCGCGTGGTCGTGCTGAAAGATAAACCTCCTCTGTGGCGTAAAATAAAAGCACCACAAACACTCTCACACTGTCAGTAAGACGACTACAGACGCTTTAGGAGAGTCACAAGTCATCATTAAAGGTCTGAGTCGATCACTTTTTACAACATGTGGCTTTCTAACTGCAGAGGCCAAAGAGCCGGTTTGGATTTAGAAACTGAAAACATGACGAACCTCATGTTTCAAATCTGCTCTACATGTCCTCCTTAAATAAGAGTTTGCACACACAGAGTCCATCCAGGACAGACTCCACTGAGTTCTGACTGATGTTGGTTTTTGTTTTGGTGTCGTGCACTTAAAGGGTTCCACGCGAGTCCGGACCCCAAAAGGGTTCAGCTCAAACTTCATGTACATGTTCTGCTTTTTTCTACCTTTAATCTTTGCAAAACAAATCTGAGGCCAAACGTCCCTCACTGAACACAGAAACACACAAGAGCCCTTTAAATAAAAGTACACGAAGAAACAAAAAGTAACAACGAGGAGCCTCATTCTGACGCAACACAAAATAACCTGCAGTTTGAAGGAGTCTATGATTAAAAACATAAACATGTAATGATCTAAAACTTCTTCTTACTTCCTGTTTTTACCTTTGAATCGCTTCCTTACAGTTTTGTCATTTTGTGTGTTCTGTGTGTCTTCATGTCTGAATGTGCACACCTGCACGTGATCATGCACACACTCCTCCAGTCTGTAAATGGTGAATGCATTCTGAAGAAATGTTGTATTTCTTCAATGCACACACTTTGTTATATGATTCTATAAAATGTATGAAATGCTTCTTGTGCCCGCGTGAAGCTCGTTGAGTGTCCTCGTGGTGCTCTTGTATTAACTTGCCTTTTCACAATTCAAATATGAATTCAGATCTGATTTTCGCTGCAAACAAAGAAGACAGAAAGCAAACTCACAGAGGTTAAACTAGAGTGTCGTAGATGCTGCTGACCTAGAGGAAGAACACATTTATGTAGCACGTGCATGTACAGCCACAAAGGTTCACATGTATTTTTAATTTTAAGTAACAATAAAAACGTTTAGTTGCCAAATGTTCAAGCAAAAAGTGTAAAAACTTAAAATTTGTGGAAGGAATCTGGAGGGTTTTTTTTCAGAGAAACTCGTCAAACTTTAAATAAAACATTATTAGTATATTAGTATCTTATTAATATAAGTATTCAGATATAATATGTTTGATTAGGTTTCACGTGACAGTGTAATAACGACATTCACACATTATAAACCACTCTGAAATACTCTCACTTTGTTTACAGTTAAAGATGGGAACCATCATGTCACATCTCATTACTTCAGGTAAAGTTACGCACATGTTCATTAAAATTTTCCTTTTCTTTAAGCCTCAAATATATATATATATATTTAAAACTTTAGCTCTCAGGGAAAATAAAAGCCAGCTGTTTGCAGCTTCCGCTCGTTTTACATCCCTCTGCAGCGCGGCGCCACAAACCTCCAGATCTGCTCCAAAGTTGTTCCAAAACCAGAAGAATTTTCTGAGGGACATGACATCTTGTGGAAGTCCTCGGCATGTTTGTGGAAACCACATAAACCGGAGAGGGTTGGTGTTGTGAGGGGGGTGCAGCAGGTCTTAATGTCTTTATGGCGTCCCTGAAAAGGCCGGAAACCCAATAAAAGCTACAAACACAAAGACAGCAACAGAACGAGGATCGAGCGGCCTGTTGGTGCCTCCTGCTCTCAGCTGCTTTAGTTTCTGTTAATTTTTAACCCGGGATATTTGCATAGAGGAAACGGAGGATCCGTGTCTGCTGCTGCGGACCAGACACGGGGCAGTTTGGAGAGGTCATGCGTGGGTTACTGAAGGTTTAAAATCAAGTTTTCGGGGTTAAAATCGGATACGAATCGAATTTGGATGATGTCTGTACTGCAAAGGGGATTTTAAGGAACCACCAGGACGTTGTTTCAGACATGATCGGTCCCCTTAGATTAGTCCTGTTTGTCACTGGCGTATCATTTTACGCAAACACAAAGCCTGGGACCATTCGTAGATTTGTACTGGTGGATAAAAACAGGTCAGACGTGGCAGTAATGGACGCTGTTTGAAGAAACCAGAAGAGCAGATTTGGTGCTCAGAGTCCACCTGGGTCGCTAAGAAGGCAGACATCTCGGTTGTTTAAATTTTACCAAAGCAGCTTCATAATTCACCCAGCGAGCTGTGTTTGGTGTCTGCACATTTATAATGAGGAATAATTCTGTGTTTGGACACTGCGGTGTCTGTGGAGCAGAGGCGCGCATTGTTTGTGTCACTGCTGCATTGGAGGCGGGTTCTTCTCTCTTAGTTAACATTCAGGAGGCATCAGAATGGGGCTCAGGTTCTGGTTCTGTCTGGCTGAACTGTTGTAGTACAAGAATTTTGTGTAAAAAAAAAAAAAGAAGAAGAAGACTGCGGTGTGTTTGCAGAGCCTCTGAGCATCCTGCGGCTCCGGGCCTGCAGGCCGTAAAAATTGTGACGTGTTGCCGCATTGCGAAACCGCTTTTACGCACGGCTCTGAGGACCAGCACCACCGACCAGGTGATGATGTCTGCAAAATCCCCAAAA
>NC_089210.1:15704951-15722451 GCF_963930695.1 Labrus bergylta
CTCTATTTGTCAGTCGGTCTGTCTGCAGGACGAGTCAGAGCCATAGAGGGAAACACACACACACACACTCACAGGGAGAGAGGGAGACGTATTTATGGCTGCGGTTATTTTACGACCTCAGCGACACATATTCCGTTTGGAAGAGTCAAAGAAAAGCAGGCCGAGCTGAGCCGAGCTTAGCCGAGCCGAGCCGACTTTTATATTCTAGAAGAAGAAAATAAAGAGAGTAGAAAAGAGATGACTTAGGATATTTAAGTTCTCTTTCATATGAGAGGAGAAAGTAGAAAACAAGTAGGCCTACGTGTGTGTGTGTGTGTGTGTGTGTGTGTGTGTGTGTGTGTGTGTGTGTGTGTGTGTGTGTGTGTGTGTGTGTGTGTGTGTGTGTGTGTGTGTGTGTGTGTGTGTGTGTGCTATATTTAGTTTATGTTCTGCTTTCTTTTATAAACATGTAAAACTAGGGCGCTACAAACACTCACATAATAAAACATTAATAATTAGCATGTAAATGATCTTCTAATAGAACAATTATTTTAGTGCTTCGCTGGTGTTTCCAGATTTATGGCATCATGTTAATAATTAAAAACATTCTCCAAACATTTGAACAAAGTGTAATGACAGTATTTCTTTTTGTGTTTTAATAAAAAAAACTAATTAGAAATAAAGAATAAAAAGGAGCTTCTTTATTCCACGCCATTAATCCCTCATTAAATATATAAATGTGTGCTTGAATTTTTCATCGCATTTATTTGAGTTATTTTAATTATTTAGTTTTTAATGTTTAGAAATGAGAGAACAAGCTTTCAAAGTTTAAACAGCATTTAATATTGAGTCATAGTTTAGTCTGCTGGAAATAAAATCTCCTCCTCGCTTTAGAGTCTGAATGATCGAGGCTGATTTATATTTTTCACCTGGGGAGAAGTGGCCCTCGTGGAGAGAATTTGAGGCGCGAGGCTGAGTTCTAATCAGTGTCAGGAAAAAGGAAGAAAAAAAATCAGAACAACTTGTGGACTGTTTCCTTTCCTCCTCTCCTTTTACATTTCATCCTAATCAACGTCACAGAGGCTGAAAATAATAATTCACCGCTCACGCTGATTAAACACAAGTGGAACACTTTACTGAACACACACACATCCCGGGACAGGACACAGAGACCCGTTCACAGCGCAGGACACGGGAAAGAAGCCGGTTCTGTCTCATCAATAAAAGTCGAACAGCTCTGAGATCATGTTCAGAAAAGTCTTCTAGATTATCACACACTCCTCTGATGGCGAGAAGAGAGGACACACACAAACAGAAAGCAGCCTGTGTGACATATACATCTAAACACCCGGCGGAATATACCAATTATAACCGCACAAACATCTCCATAATACACTTTACACTGTGAACTAACTCACACACACACGCACGGAACCACACACGAGCCGTGCGCGCCCCCGGCAGTGATTTACACTCTCCAAATTCATTTTAATGCGGTCGGTATTATCCGCAAAGCGCCGGGAATATGTTTTATTATTCGGTTGGTGCAGCAGCAACCCTCCCCAAGGGGCTGCGCGCGCGCGCGCGTGTGTGTGTGTGTGTGTGTTGTGTGTGTGTGTGTGTGTGTGTGCTGGTTTTATGGGTCCAACAACAGACGGAGGAAGACACACAGGGAGAGAAAGAATCAATTTAACGCGCGGAGGATTCCGGTGTGATTGCGCAATCTCACCGGGAAGCGCAGAAAATACTGAAGAGATTGGATGAGAATTAGAAAGAGAGGGAGAGAGGGAGATTGAAGAAGGGAGATAGAGAAAGAGGTGAGGTGGGGTAGGGAGGGAGGGGAGTCTCGGTAGTTCCCAGCCCCCCCCCCCTCTCTTCTTCCTCTCTCCAACGAAAGGAAAAGGGGCGAACGAATGCCAGGCACGGAAGCTCCCTATTGGTCAGTGAGAGGTCAGCTGGTCTCTGCCTCCCCCTTATCCCCCTCCTCACCCCATCCCGTCTTACACACACACACACACACACACACATACTCTCTCTCCTGTTCTCCCCCCTCTCTCTCTCTCTCTCTCTCTCTCTCTCTCTCTCTCTCTGTCCCACACTGGCACTCAGCCACCCAGCTGCCCCCCCTCCTCACCCTCACCCTCCTCACCCCCTCCTCCCAATCTGCGATAAACTAAGTGATAGCAGCAGCCCGTCGGACTGTCGGCTATAAAACACAACAAATCATAAAGTGCAGGCAGGGGAAGGAGGACGGGAGGGAGAACCGTTAGCCGTTAGCTGTTAGCCTCCTTCTACTCCTCCTCCTTCTTCTTCAGCGCGTGAACCTTGTTGTTGTGTTTGTCTCGTGCCCTCCTGTCCTCCCCTCTCCTTTTCTCTTCTTCTCATCCTCCTTCACTTTCTCTCGATGAGTTCCTATTTTGTCAACTCCTCTTTCCCGGTGACAATACCGGGAACGGGAGGCGGTGGCCAGGCGGCGGCGGAGTCGTTCCTGGGTCAGATCCCGCTCTACTCGTCGGGATACGCCGCCGACCACCCGCTCAGGCACTACCCGGCGGCGGCCGTTTCCGCCGCCGCTGCCGTTGCGTACGGCGCCAGTGGCGGTGTTCACCAGGATAAAGCGTACTCTGCGTCCTCTTACTACCAGCAGGCTGCAAACGGAGCGTACGGCGGGCACCGGGCGGCAGCGGGAGTCGGTGTAGGGGGCGCAGCCGGAGCAGGCACCTGCGACTATGCCGCGGCAGCAGCGGCGGCGGCGGCAGCAGCGGCAACGAGTTTTTACCGGGACAAGGAGCTCCCGTGCAGCCTGGAGGAGCACCAGCTCGCGCTGACGCAGGACGGCATGCACCGGAAAGTGGAGTGCGCGGGGCTGAGCGGCAAAGGGCTGTTAGGTGAAACGATGGACGACAAATCATCAGCGCCGATTTATCCGTGGATGCAGCGGATGAACGCGTGTAACGGTGAGTGTCTTCCTCTAGTTCTACATATTTTATGATCCCGTCATAAAAAGTGACGTTTGTTTCCTCTGCTGTCTCCTCTTCCTGCTCCTCCTCTCCCACGAGCTGCTTTATGATCCCGTTTGTTGGCCTGTCACTCAGTCATGTGCTCGCTTCTTTATTGTCCGTCATAAACCGGGTTTGTTTGGGTTCTGGCTCCTGTTACTGTAGTGACCTGCTGACCGGAGCTGCTACCGAGAAAGCTGAGAGGAAGAGGCTGTCAGGGAGTGTTGTGGGTGAACACAGGCAGCAGATAGAGAGACAGATAGAGAGAGAGGAAACTCAAAGCATGCAGCTCTGCAGACACTTCATCTTACTGTCCCTCACTTCTTATTCTTTTACCCGGGTTAGAAATGAGCACAAACAGGTAGAACATGAAACTTCTCAGCCTGATATTTGTGTCTTTTTCTCCTTTCTTCAAACTTCAAACACAGAAGAGCAGCTCTGTTATCTCCCGTGGAGCTCTCTCTGTTAACCTCTGTCAGCGCTGTTTATTCATAACCGAGCAGATTAGATATTAGACTCATAATGCAGCTCGTGCGTAAAGTCACCATGCAGGGGTCAGCGCGTGTACTGATTTATTAAAGCACGAGGCCGGCCTTTTTTAATGCCTGTTTTTTAATTAAAGGATAAATGTGCTGTTTTAAAGCCGGCTGAGTCTGTCCCGGGTGACGCAGAGCTGCAGGACTCTTCAGACAGATGAGGTGGAAACAGAGAATCAAACCTTTAAATGACAGGCTGAGGATTGAAATGGAGGCTGGAGAAGGAACAGAGTGGCACAAAAAAAAAGCCCCGAGAGCTGCTCCATAATCTGCTTCATCTGACGTTTTTTATTTATGGATTTGTGAGCTGTAGATATGTGCGGTTTGCTCTCACGGGTCGATAAAGAAACTGAAGCTGCTAAACTGACAACATGGCGATTTGTTTACAACCGGGGGCAAAAAAATATAAACTGTCAGTGAGGATCATAGAGCTCTGAAGACTTATTAATATTATTATTATTATTATTATAGATTATTCAGATATTTAAAGAGGTTTAATGACGTTTTGATTTAGTTCCGCGTCATCTTTTCATGCTTTGCCTTCTATTAAAATGAATCTGTATTATCTGTCTGAAATAAACATTTAAATAAATAAATAAAGCTTTATAGTGAGACTTCACTTCCGGCAAAAATCTTCTTCTTTTAGAAAGCTGGAGTTTTTTTTTTATTTAACTTTATTTAATTTCTCTGTGGGGAATTTAAAGAAACCTAAATATTAAAAGATGGAGTGAAGTTCCAGTTTCAGATGAACCCTCATACTCTCTTCTTCTTCTTCTCTCAGGGACCTTCGGCAGTCCCGGGAGGCGCGGGCGTCAGACGTACACGCGCTATCAGACCCTCGAGCTCGAGAAGGAGTTCCACTTCAACCGGTACCTCACGAGACGGAGAAGGATCGAGATCGCGCACGCACTCTGCCTCACGGAGCGGCAGATCAAGATCTGGTTCCAGAACCGGAGGATGAAGTGGAAGAAGGAGAACAAGCTCATCAACTCCTCCTCGTCGTCCTCCTCCTCCTCCTCCTCCTCCACGGTGAACGGAGTGGAGGAAGAGGAGAAACGGACTGATGAATGAAGACAGAATAAAAAATAAAAAACCGGAAGAGGAGGGTGGAAGAAAAGACTTGCTGGTGTATCCGTTCACCTCCACATCTTAAAGTTTGTCCGGACGTTTGTCTGGTGTGAAAACTCTGGGAGAAAACCTTTGATTTTATTTAATTTTTGTACCGGAGCAGAAACATGGAGGAAAGAAGGAGAGGAAGATTCGTTCTTATATCACCTCCTGCCACACGATGTATCTGTAGGTCATCAGAGCCGAAGAGAAAGACTCTCCAGAAGGAGCCGAAAACAAAAATCAGATCTTAAAAAACTAAAGGAAGGTGTTAAAGGGACGAGATCAAACATCCAAAATGTCTTTAAATATCGAAGAAATCAATCTGAGACATTTTCTTGTTGCATTCCAAAAAGAAACTACCTAACTTCATATTCTACCTTCTTCTTCTTCTTATGATTATTATTTCATTCAATGTACTTTCTCTGCAGGCACTTGTTTTTTGTTTCTTCCCGCCTCAATATTTTTATTTTCTTATTTTGTAACGTGCTGTGTGTGTGTGTATTAATTATACCTTTAAGTAACGTGCAAACACACACACACACACACACACACACACGCACACACACACACGCACACGCATAATGTGGGAGGACAAAGCTCTTAGAGAAGTGTGTGTAGGCCTGTGTCATACTGTGTTCATATTTAAACTGTATAGGATAAAAACACCGTGCACGGTGGAGATAATGTACATTTGGGGGGGGGGGGGGGGGGGGGTATTAGGGGGTAATTTTACCTTCCAGCTGTTTGACTTTTCCAGTATAGAGGGTTGGGGGTGGGGTGGGGTGGGGGGGTTGTAAACCTACTGATGTTATTCTCCAAACTACCTAAAGCGTTCAGGAAAGTGTTTATTTGTTTATTTTATGGATTTTTACATTGTTTATGTTCGTGTTTTTTGTCACGTAATTACGTAAACTACCTGAGAAACGTCAATAAAATGTAAAGAGATGAATGAGGTTGTTTTTAATTTATTTATTTATTGATGATTCAGGGATCTATATTTTACGATTTGAGTCCGCGAGGCCGAAGCAGAGTGAGCGCACGAGCTGTTGCACTCTGTGGGGAAGTGACACGGGGCGCGAGCTGCTGCTGATGGCGGGTTGAACTAATTGATGACCAGAAGGAGAGAGAGAGAGAGGGAGAGAGAAAGAGAGAGAAAGTTGACCTGTCCTCGAGCCGGCCAGCCTTACAGGTCACACACACACACACACACACACACACTTCACCCAGACAAAGTGGACAATGTCCTCGTGACCCTTTGAACTCTGCGTGTCCTCTGGGTGACCGGCGCGCGGGCCCCATGATCTCTCTCTCGGGATCTCAGATATATGCACGCGCCCTCAACACATAAATGCTTTCTCCTTAAAATAATGATCAGAGTAATGATGAACTCAAACACGTTTAATTACGACAACAATCACAACACAACAACAAACCCCTCTTCACTGAACTTGGAGACAAACTTCTGATTTTAGACTCGTCTGTTTTAATCTTCTTTTCTATTTCTGCTGTTAAAGTGTACAAATAAAACTCTCCAAAATAAAGATAAACACATCTTATTTATCTTTTTGTCCTAATGATGGCGCTGCAACATTCAAGATTACACTTTACAAAACGGCTTTAAAAAGAAGAAAATACTTTTATAATTTTCTAAGAAGCTCTCATTTTAACAGACTCCACTAATCTGAACATTTGGAAACATCAATTTGGTTCATTCAAAGCTACAAATGTAAAACTCATCTTAATATTATTACATATTTAAAATAAGCAGATTTATGAGGACTGCACTGAGAGAACATCCTCAGTTATTTGAAACAACATGCAGCCTGTGAGATTTAGTTGTTAATATAAAATATAATATAATCAGTAACATGACTCATAATCTATAAAAGTCTAACATTTAGTTTGTGAGCAGAATGCTACCAGTATCTAATATTTGATTTCTGCATGCTGGATACATTCACTTGTTGTCCTGAGTAAAGTGTGTTGAATTAAGAATATGAAGTTTGGATGGTTTGCATTCTGCAGCTCGGCCTGTCAGTGAGTCGATGAGGAAATGAAAAGATTCAGTCTGAGCTTCGGAGAGTCAGTCAGTCAACATGTAATGTGATTACATAGCACCGCTGCGTTTCAGTGAAGTGTTCACAAACAAGAACAGAGATAAAGTCAACTTCAGATCCTCTCTTCTGGACATGAAACCTGCAGTAATCATAATTGTAACATGTCTCACTCTGACCCTCAGCACTGATTTACACTCTTACTGTGTTTGTTATATTTTGTCACAGGAAGTTTGAGATCTTTATTTTCTCCATTTCAACTTTTTGTTTCTGAAAATACAAAGTTTTCTAGACTTTATAAAAGCTGCTTTATTAACTCTCTGACGTTCTGAGATGATTCAGATTGCTGGAGAAGACATGTTTGGATTTGAGTTGAAATATGAAATAGTCTGAAAGTGGAGGCTTTTAAACATCTGTACGCAGCTCCAAACGAGGATCTAAGCACTCTGCAGATGACAACGAAGTGAGCACACATTTGTGCAGACTATATGTGACAATGTCTGCCGTTTATCTCGATGATTTTATCCATAAACTGTTTGAAGCAGATTTAGAATGTGTCTGCAGGTGAAGCTGGTTTCTCTGCTAAGAGGGATTCATGTGCAAACTTTAACATGACGAGTTAGATTTCAAACAGTGTGCAAGACTTGAAGTAGTTTTTACAAAGGCAAATGTTCTTCTTCACTTTTTAAATCTTTATTCAATCTAAGAAAATGATGGACATTGTTTCCACTCGTGTGAAACAGAGGTTTTAGTTTGGACTGTAGGCCGGTTCATGGTACAAATATTCAGTGTGATGGTGGAAATCTAAATATATCGAGAGGAGTATGTCCAGAGCTCTGTGCCAACTGGGTCTCTGCCTCCTCCTCATCGTTTCTGCAGCCTGCAGGCCATTCCTCGCACACTTTGGCCTGCGCTAACATTCAGGCTGAGAGCTGATTTAGTGTGGATATCAAACCTGCAGAGTGTAAGATAATAAACCTGATCTCCGTTTGTTACTTTCAGCCTGTTCCAGTTGTTCTAACCCGCCTGGACACTCGACTCAGTCGAGATGATTTCCATTCCAAACTGCTGGTTTGTGTTGTAGACTCAGTGTGAGAGCAGCTGAGTGTCTGAAATGTGGCCTGACACTACATACACCACACACACACACACACACACACACACACACACACACACACACACAAACACACACACACTCCCCACAGCATTCATTTGTATCATTTCACACACACAAATCTGGAACTCTTCATCTGTCCCATGTTTGAGCCTGTGTGCATGAACACGAGTGTGTGTCAGAATGAAACATGCACACCCGATTGCACAGTGAGGGCTACTGCAACACACACACACTCACTCACACACACACTCACTCACACTCTCAGAGGCACCCCGGCTGAAATGCATCCCGAGCCAGGAATCAACAAATCATAAATCAGCAGATTTCCATCCAGTGTGGACGTCACAGATCAGGTTTAACATTCCTCCTCTGCAGCTGGAGGGGAAGAGAGAGAGAGGGGGGGGGGGGAGAGAGAGAGAGAGAGAGCACAGAGAGAGAGAGTGCACAGAGAGAGACAGAGAGACAGAGGGAGAGCGAGAGAGAGAGGGGGGGAGAGAGAGAGCGAGAGAGCGAGAGAGAGAGAGAGAGTGCACAGAGAGAGAGAGAGTGCACAGAGAGAGAGAGAGAGAGGGAGAGAGAGAGGGAGAGAGAGAGAGTGCACAGAGAGAGAGAGAGAGGAACAGTAGGTCAAATCTGACAAGAGTCTGACTGTTTATGTGAATATTTCTAGATGTGTGTGTGTGTGTGTGTGTGTGTGTGTGTGTGTGTGTGTGTGTGTGTGTGTGTGTGTGTGTGTGTGTGTGTGTGTGTGTGTGTGTTAAAGCTGGTGTTGTGACAGTTAGCTGTCATCATGTCTGGCTCTGAACATGTCTGAGAGGGAATAATCATTCTGCAGAGGGTCTCACGTGACAAGAGAAAGTACAAAAAAAATAGAAAATGATGGGATTGATGTAAATATTAAAGTTAAATAATTGAGATGAATTTAAATGAGATTGTTAAAGTGAAGAAGTGATTGAGGCCTCTGGTCTGTTGATTGTTAGAGAGGACAGTTCACGTGCCATGATTGCGTAACTACATCTGGTCACAGCTGTGCCACAGGCGTGCGTAATGACGCAGTGATGTGCCAAATATGGCACAGTGAGACTTTCTTCATATTTATGACGTTCCGGACACCACTTGTTGTTGTTGTTATTATTCTAATGATTATATCATTATTTTAAATATATTTTTTATTATTGTACTTGTTACTTTTTCTTGTTGGCTGAGTTGCAAAAGAAAACCCTGAACTCTCAGCTGAAGGAGCAGAGATATTATTATCGTCTTTTGTGACGAGCTGAATATTTAGGGGTTATTTATCATTATTTATGGTCACAGGTTTCTCATTTCCAGCCTCAGAGAAGGTCAATGAACAGGCCTGAGTGATGAGAGACATTCACACTCGCAGAGAGAGAGAGGGAGAATATTTTATAACAGATCTCTGAGACTTTTTTCCTGTCGACTTTCTCTGAGTCTATCTTTCTTTTTTAATCAGTGCAATAAATTATGTCTGCAGTAGGTGGCGCTCTGAGCTCACCCCCGGCACCTCCAGCAGCAGAACAAACGGGTGAGAGAGAGAGAGGGGGAGGAGAAAGAGAGCGAGAGAGAGAGCTTCCCCCGCCCACCCCTTCATCATTAGAAACCTCAGAGCATGAATTACCTCTCCAAAGTCATCGGCGAGAATTTACGACTGGTCAACAAAAGCACGTGACCACCCCCCCTCCTTCTCTCCGTCTCTCTCTCTCTCCTCCCTCACCTCACCCCTCACCTCCCCCATCACACACACACTCACACACCCCTCAATCCAACACACACACCACCCCACCCCCATATTTGGACGGCGCATACATAGCTAAAAACGAAGTACAGTGCAACGCCATAATTCACTAATACATCATAAATCGTTGAAAGTACCCGCGTTATAACGACCAAGAGAAATCTAACAAATCAAGCGCCCCTTATCCTCAGCTGTGAGCTGCAACTCTCTAAAACAACCTAAATGAGCTCGTACTTTGTAAACTCGTTCTCGGGGCGCTACCCAAATGGCCCCGACTATCAACTGCTGAATTATGGAGCCAGCAGCGGCGCAATGAACGGCGGGACGTACAGGGACTCTTCCTCCGCCACCATGCACCATGCGACGGGCTCTTACGGCTACAGCTACAATGGCATGGACCTGACCGTAACCAACCGGGGAGGGGGGAGCAGCGGAGGCGCCAACACCGGAGGACACTTCGGGGGCGGCTCGGTCGTAGGGGACTCCCTGGGTTTCGGCTCCTCCGCCCCGGAGAGGAGCTTCAGACAGCCGTCCAGCTGCTCCCTCGCCTCTGCGGCAGACTCCCTCCTGTTACCCGGCAGTGAAGACTCCAAGCTGGGTGGACAGAACTCTTCTCCCCGCTCCGAGCAACCAGGAAGCGCTAACCTCAGCTCACCAAACCTGTCCTCCGCCTCCTCCTCGGGCGGCGGCGGCTCGACGCGGCGTTTCACGGAGCTGGATGACGCGTCGCCAGAGCCCGAGGAGCTGCAGCACAACCGGGACACCGGGCACGGCAGCAACCAACCGCCCAGGAGCAGGCAGAAGCAGGAGGGCGGCCCGGCGGGAGCAGGAGCGGGCAGCACGGCGGGCAGCGAGGCTTCTCCTCAGATATTTCCCTGGATGAGAAAGCTGCACATTAACCATGGTACATGCTGCTCCTCATTATCTGTTTCATACAGAACGCTGAGTCCTGTATGTTTGGACACATGGGGGGGGTGACAGTTTAGTGCTCTGTGCCTCTTTTTATGTTTGTACACACACTACAATTCGCTGCTGCTTTGATTTGAGTTAAGAAAATTGCTGACACAAACACACACACACACACATCTCGTTGTTGTCCGCAGCCCGTCGAGCATTTTTCCACTGCGTCAGTTTAATATTTTCATGAGACTGTCAGAAATCAGTCAGCAGGGTGTTTGAGCCTCCCAGTGAACTCAATGAATCTGTTTGATTTTGTTCTCATCAAGATAAAATTATTCAGATATTTATTTCACGTGTTGGAAAATCAGAAATGAAATAACAGACAGCTGCACAGCCTGTTGGAGTTATCGTGTCGTGTCAGAGCATCAGGCTGTTTTTTGTTTTGCATTTCCCTCCTGTAGAAGCAAGGGACGCCGGATGGTTTGCCCCCTCTGTCCCTCTCCCCCCCCCCTCCCTTTTTTTTATTTTAGCAAATTCCACAAAAGCGCCATAAATCTGTCAGGGGAGAGGAGAGCCGGGCAGCAGAGACCAACAGGCTGAGCAGCTCAGACAGAGCCGGGTGGGAAAAGAAAAAAAGAAAGAGGAGGCCAGGAAGGCTTTGGAGGCTGCTGCTCCTTTGAAAAGTGAAGCTTTATTACGTGTGGGAACTTTATTAGGGAGGTGAGGCAGAGGACGGGGCAATAAAACCCTGAAGGGAGCTAGGGGGGAATGAAAAGGGGGGGATTGAGAGGGTGACGGTGAAGAGGGGAGGTTAAAAAAGAAAACAGTAATGTGACAAATAAAAGCAAATCTTTTAGCGCAGGCTGTGGAGTGGAAATAAAATGTGTGGAGAAAGAGGGCTGTCAGAATCAGGGGCTGAGCTTTTGTTGCGCCTTTACGCACGTTGGTTCTGATGGCACTATGGGTGAAAACAGCATTTTATTTGTGTGTGGTGGAAGAGAGAGTGAAGACAGAAAAATATAAACACCTGTAGCTACAATTTACTAGATTACAATGCAGCATGAAGAATAAACACACCGCTCTGCAGTGCGTAATGTGCGTCAAAGAGGGCTGATCCAACATGCGTTTAGGCCATTGCTGGTGGCTACGCTTATATTTAATTTAGGATGTTTTTTTTATATTTATTTAACACTAACTGTGTATTTATCTAAATAATCAGCTGTTTCTGTGCACCCAAACACCCCCCCCCCCTCCCCCCCTAACAGCCTTCTGTTCGCTCCAAACCCTCAGATATGACGGGCCCGGACGGAAAACGGGCGCGGACGGCGTACACCCGCTACCAGACGCTCGAGCTGGAGAAAGAGTTCCACTTTAACCGGTACCTCACGAGACGACGAAGGATCGAAATCGCGCACGCGCTCTGCCTCACCGAGCGACAGATCAAGATCTGGTTCCAGAACCGGAGGATGAAGTGGAAGAAGGACAACAAATTGAAAAGCATGAGCCTCTCCTCGGCCGGCAGCGCCTTCCAACCCTGAAAAAATATATTACAACAACAACAAAAAAAATCCTCCGTCCATCTCTTTGGGAAGCACGTGCAGGCTTCAAAAGACACAAAACTAAAAGAAACTTGAAGAGACGAAGCGCGTGGAGAGAGGAGCGCGAGGAGACGGTGATGAAGAAAACATGTAAAACAAGCAGATTCCAAATCTAGATTTTAAAAACACTCCCTGAGTACTGTACAGCAGCGCAGCACTTTTTATTTGTCGGCATGTTGTTGGTCTTTGATGTTTCAGAGCAACATAAAAAATAATGACGGTGGTACAAAAACAAAACAAAGTAGTGTTCCTGTTTGTTGTCGTCGTTTTAAAAAAAGAAGTGTCTGAAGGAGAGGATGAATAATGCTACCTAACTACCTACATCCTACCTACTACCTGTTGTTTGATGTCTAAGTATCGTTTTATATGTCTCGTATTTGAAAAGTTAGCATGAGTGCTCTTATTGTAACTTATTTACAGCCAATAACGCGAGTATAGCGTATTAGTCTGAGTCCCCCTTAATCTGTTATTTACCTCCCAACCAATCTTTCTCCCTCTGTGTGTGTGTGTGTGTGTGTGTGTGTGTGTGTGTGTGTGTATGTGTGTGTGTGTGTGTGTGTGTGTGTGTTGTCTAAACACAGCCCTTAGAATCCATCAATAATGTTGTGTAAAGCTCTATTATTCATAAAAAAAGTGTAACTGTATATTGTTATTATTGTAATTATTGAATCCATGTTGCAGAAAGGATGTAAATAGATATGTATTGACATTTTTAAATGTGACCATTTGGCTATCTGTAGTTGCAGAGTGTGTGTGTGTGTGTGTGTGAGAGAGAGAGATAGAGAGAGAGAGAGTGTGAGAGAGCATGTGATGGAAATAGCTACCGTCCTGTGAGGCCTGTGAGCTTTCTGCCAATGAGCTTTTTGTATTTGTTTGTAACTTGGAGTAAAAAAAAACAATAATAAAGTTTCCAATACTCATTAAAAAAACAGACTTCACTAGCTGCTCGTGCATCAAACAAACACACACACACGTGCCAAAAGTTGAACAGAATCTTCAGCTTGTCAACAAACTCCTGATTAGATCAATAAATAGGGAACATTTAAAACCTCTTGTGAATATTTGAATTAACTACAAACATGAACCAAACTCTGCTGAAAGTCAAATAACAGAAATCAATCTGACTAAAAAAAATAGTCATGTTTTTTTAAACGTATTGTCTGACAAATCAAAGTAGAAAACTAACTTTCTTATAACGTCCACCACAGTCCATAAAACCTTCTTGTGCATATGTCTGAGCCACATTTAAGGACATTTTAACAGCAGAACGCTTTCAGCACAACCAAATGATTCAAGGTGGTTACACCGAGCTGCACCGTGCGTAAAGATGCAAACCGGAGGCCTGTCTTCGGGTTTCCAGGCCTCACTTTGCCACATTTCCAAGGCGACAACCTCCTCCTGCAGCTCACCAATCACCGAACAAGCTGCATTAAACTCACACAGAACAGATGCACACAGGCCAATTTCCATCTCTGCTGGCCGAGTCTGAAAAGACAAATTGGTCACTTTTCTCTAAACGACCTCCCTTTCCGCCCTAACGGAGGCCGCTCCCGGCCAAATTAAGTTACCTTCGCCCAGTTTCCAACTGTAAACAAGCAGCTGAACTTTTAAACTCACCGGCTGATGCTGCTGCAGATTCTCTGCTCTCAAACGGCTCTTTTTCTGAGCTGATAGCGGGGAAACAAGGTCCTGCTCCGAGCCTCATCTGGACACATCTCCTGCCTCCTCTGTGTGTGTGTCTAAGTGTGTGTGTGTGTGTGTGTGTGTGTGTGTTGAGATATATTTTTTTTAAAGCTAACCCCCTTCTGCTTTGGGCCAAACTATAAAAAAAGAAGGCAGCTTTGACATTTACATGTCAAACGGATGAGGGTTTTTATCTCCACGTTGATCGTAAAGCTCAGGCCTGCCTCAGACTGATACCTCTCACTGGCTCTGCTCTGGTCACGTGGGGTCCATAAAGTTAGTTTTATGGTTTTGGGGAGTTGACAGTGTACTATATATTTCACATTCTAGAAAGCAAGTGACGGTTTAACGGCTTCGCGGGGATCCTAAAGGGGTCAGTAAAGTAGAGACAGAGCGGGAGAGGGCGGGAGTGTGTGTGGGTGAGAGAGAGAGAGCAGGCCACTACTACCGGCCGCTGTTCCTGCTCCGGTTCACACGCGGAGCCCGGGAGCTCCGGTCTGCGCCGCTGTGGACGCTGGGAAAACCCGGTGGAGAGACTGAGCCTGGACGCAAAGTAAGTAGTGTTTGAAGGCTGCCTATAAGTGGGGGCTAAGTAGAGAGGGGAGGGGGCGAGGGTGGTAAAGGGAGAGAGAGAGAGGGAGCTGTGTAATTACCATGTCACTCACTCTCTCTGCGCTGCTGCTGTATTAACGCGCGCCGGTGTATTTGAGATATTTGAGATGTGATGTTGTGGCTGCATGGCAGGGACCTCGCGACGGTGCTGGCGTCACCGACTGAGTGAGATGTAACGTGTGTGCACGATCGAAGTCGTGTGTACTTTTTGTATAGTCCCCAATGGATGTGTCCGTGGCTGCAGTGCGTGCGTAATGATGGCGCGCTGGCACTCAGATGTGTATGAAAATATCTGGAAGCAAACGGAGTGGTTAACCTCCTTACAGTGGTTGTGTGTGTGTGTACGTGTGTGAGGTTCTTATTTCTCAAACTTTAATAAGGTCTAGTTGGAGTTTTGAGTGATGCCTTCACTGATGATCAGGCGCAGGGCAGCAGATGTTGGTTGTTTACGCGGTTTTTGAAGGTGTGAAACTGATCTGACTCAAATGTTTTCCGTCCCTCTGGATCACACGGAAAATATATAACTATCAAGTTGAGAAGGGAATTTCCCATTTCATCCTAGAAGGCTTTTATTGCCTCTCTTTTTGTTGTTGGAAAGGAAACATTTCATATCACTGTACGTTTGTTTTGACACTTTTACGCACGACTATCGTGTGCGTAAAACCGTTTCAATGTGGGATTTAGAGCTGGGAAAAGACCCGTGTGTGCTAACATTATCCAAGAAGTAAATGTACAAGGTCACACACACACACACACATACACACACATATACGCACACACACACACACACACACACACACACATACACACACACATACACACACACACACACACACACACATCATGGAATATGCGTCCTTGGGTACAAGAAAATCTTTGTCGTCCCCCGCCCTTGTATTTTCCAGGCAGGATGGGTGTGAGTGAAAAAGGGTCGTGGATACAAACATTCCCAAGGTTCAATATCAGAGTCCTTGTTGGTTATTTTACACCACACACACTCTCACATGAACACAGACATTTTATATTTGCTCAACTTAATATGCATGATCTTGAAGAGTATCCTTTAAATTGAATCAAATTTCTACAATATTACTAGATATGGGCCAAAGATCCATGACAAATAGTTAACCCGGGTAAAAAAAAACCCGTTCAGTGCAGTATTTCAAACCTTCAGTTTCCCCTTTAAGATCCTGAAAGTCTCTGGTATTAAGTTCTCTTCAAAGGGAATAGACATCAAACTGAACCAAACAGTCGGGCTACAGTTTTTGCTTTTGAAGGGAAACCTTTTTGAAGCCGATTTAATCTGAGTCCACGAGCTGTGAACGGAACCTGCAACTGTGTGATAACTTTGTAGTGAATTGTTTGACTGATGAAACTATAGTTCTGGTGTTTTACAAACCCACGAGGGCCGGGCAGCTTGTGTGCAGGACAGGTGAATTAAATACAATCAAATATTAGTGAAAATGTTTTTGTTTTCCTAAGTGTGTTTCTCGCGTGACACACTTAGGACAAACACGCTGATCACAAACAAACGCTGCAAAGACATGACATGAAACAACACGACAGAAAAACTCCGAATCAGAAGTTATTCAATCTGCTAATTATCAAGTTTTATAAATCAGGAATTAAAACTAAACGACACAAAGATGACTTAAACAAACTTCAAGTCAGATTTAACGGCCAAATAACACATTGAAAACTATGTGAATGAAACCAGTTAGGGAACGTGGCGCTGACCGAATATAATTGAAAGATGAAGAGAGTGAGATTTAACTGAAACAAGACTCTTCATTGAAATGACTTAATGGACTTCTATGAAGCAGTGAACTGTGAGAACTCACTGACAGACTGCCAAACATGTCCAAGAAGCGAGGAAATACAGAAAGACTAAGATAAGACTCAGACAGATGAATGTATGATTGTTGAAGGAATAATGTGTGTGTGTGTGTAAACAAGATCAAGTGTGTGTGAACTTGTTATTCCAGATATTTAAACACATTTTAACCGTTTTAAGAGAGACCGAAAATAACCCCAAACTTCCGGTGATGTTCAGAACTATTTTATAAAAACTGGACTTTGTGTGTGTTTATCTTTCTTAGTCCCTGACACTGGTTCTCCTCTGATGTCTCACGAGCTGTCAAACACTCCGGCTACCAGTCACGCGGCCCCCGTCCTCTCCTCCTCGCGCTTCTTAATGCTCAGATCCATCCCGGAAAATTGTTTAATGTCTCGTGCCAAGGCGGACGATCACGTTCCCGTCTTAAATTACATCTTTTTTATTTTTTTTAAAACAGTCTCTGCTGCTTCACTAGTCCCGGTACGGATGATTCTTCACTTCATTTCCGGTGATTTAAATGTCTAAAATGCGAATGACGTCACAATAAAAATTAATAGTTCTCCTTTTGTGTTAAAATCAAGCGAGACAAGGACCGCAAGAAGAGGCCAACAAACCGGAAGTGAATGGAAAAATGGCTGATTTTCACTTCTGACATACAACACAATGAATTATAAATATAAAAAATATAATGTAGACAATAAACTGCATCTACTGAGCACCGAGAAAGACCGAGATAAATGGCTGAAAGCTTCTTTAAAAACAGAAGCGAGGGTCTTATTAAATTAGGTTAGATTGCTGCCCATTGCCTGACTTATTGGGTAATGTGAGTTTTTTATTATTTGTTGTGTTTTATGAAATAATCCCTCAACTCTCGTCCGTGTAAAGTATTATATTTATTAAATAGGAAGTGTAATTCTTCTGTGCACTAGACTAAATCAGGGTTCTTTTTTGTCTTATTTTCTCCTTTTAATTTTCCATGTTTCCACCGTCCCTGAACTAAACCTGCTCCTCTTTACAGTGAGGGGGCTACTTTGTGCTAACCACGACCACACAGAGAATCCTGTGCTCCGCGCTAATCACAGAGGAGGATTGTGCTTCCGGAAGTCCCCTCCGAGCTCTCAAACTCTCATTTATTATGCTCTCCTTACGCACGAGGCGGCCTGGCATGCAGCCTCGATGCGTTTTCAGTCTGCGGATTCCTGACGATGCCCTCCGCCATCACACAGATTTTTCACGAGCTTCACAAGAATGTTATTTGGACTCACGTGAGGGACACCATAAATTATTCAGACACCAGAGGAGGGCTGAACGTGAAGACGACG